>NW_016815128.1:625001-648617 GCF_001698545.2 Rhinopithecus bieti
TTTATACTTAAAAATATTGGGGATCAATATTCTTTGGGAGACATTATACAGAAAAGAATCTGGTTGAATTTTCTGCTAATCTGAAAAGCTGAATGTTATTGTCATATTTGCCTATGAGAAAAGGAAAGAAAGGAAAGATAATTGACAAAGGGGCACGGTTTGAGAAGGACTAGGTGACTTCAACACTTGAGCTTTTCTTGCTCTTCCATACAGCCAGGTAATAGTAAAATATTCTATATTATTTTGCAGTTTATGAAGCTATTTTGCAAGGAAATTTCTGCTATTTCAATGAACACAGAGTATAAACAGCTTCATCTTCTGCTTGATGAGATTTGCACACATGATCAGTAACTTAGAAATAAAATGCATCTATTTAATGTTCAATATAGAAGAAATGTGTTTCTCAAATCCTGGTTCTTTTTACATCTTCTGGGAGAATGGTTATCTTTTTTTAACAGTTGAGGACAATTTGACTCTCAACTGAAGAAGTCCTGAAAAGAAGTTCATGGGCTCTAAGAAGGTAAACAAAATCAGCAAAGGCAAAAAGAATTCATAGTTATATAGAAATATCAATATTTCATTTCAGCATTTTCTTCTGTGTTAATTTCCCTCAACCCAGCCTTTCTCCTTTGCCTCTCACACATTATCATGCATCCTGGGTGACTGCAACTGCCCCGTCGGTTTCTTTTCCTCCGAACTCCCACCTTCCTTGGTTGTTTCTTCTTCTTCCTCTGAATGACCCCTAATAACCCGTTTAGTCTAAGCTTTGACTTTATGTCTTCCATGAAGACTTTTTCTACACGTGTTCTTGAATTTCTCTGTACATCTTTATCTTTACATAAGTATTGGTGGATCTGTACCCACCACCGAATTGATAATTTCTGAGAGATGTGAAGTGATTCTTGCCTTTATTCTCAATTGCAATCATAGTGCTCAGCACACAGTATGCATTACAGAAATGTTTGTGGAATAGAGAAAAATAGGCAGAGAGAAAAGGAACAAATGGGAAAGTAAATCACATTGTAAGACGCTAAAGCCTATGATAATAAGCAATGCATGTCCTAACAGTTGGTTTTATTCCCTTGATGCTTAAACAGGAAGAACTTCTTAACTTGAGCCAGGATTCATCTCCATAAAAACTAGATAGTTTGGTCTTAGTTATACCTTTTATAGTCATTTAATGTAGATGTTTAAAACATAGTGATTGGTGACTTTTGGACTTTTTCCTTCCCGAAGCCAGCTCCTACACCTCCAAATGCTTTGACAAACTGTCATATGACAAAAGTACACAATCCCTGGATTCTGATTTCTCTACAACACACTGACATATAAGGAATTGTAGGAAAGAGAGTCAGTATGAAGCATATGCAGTGACAAACTTCATAGTTGGTAACTGCATCTGTAATTACCAATCACGATACTGGAAAGATATTTTATTCAGCCATAAATCGGAAAATTTTATTCTCATTCATAAAATCAGAAAAACACAATGCACTTAACTATTCTGTGTACAAATTAAATGAGATAACATGCGATTTACTTTGTGGAGTACTTGGCATGTACACTCGCAAATGTCTTTTAAAGGAAAAAGTTGTTAAAAGTGTGTGTGTGTGTGTGTGTGTGTGTGTGTGTGTGTGTGTGTGTATTTTTGTGTCCTGGAGGAATTGCTTTCTGAATTAATGTGATGAAGAGGTTTGAGATAGTTTAATAGTACACGAAAACGTGAACATAGCATCCAAAATACGGTTAGTTGTAGTAAAATTAACTCTTAACTGGGAACCAGGAAATGGTAACTTTAGGGTTCAGCCCCTCTACCATCTAAGTAAAAGATTTGGGGAAAATTATGACTCCATGACAACCACATTTTTCATATTTTTTACATGGAAAGACAAAGTCAAGACATTTTCATCATTTCTCCTGAATTTAAGTATTAATTTATAATTAACAAAGTCAAAAATTATTCTGTGACAGAAGAAAACTAGGAAAACTCCCATGAAATCTCAAGACTACTGATAAAACAAGGCTAAGGGAATGAAAAAGATGGAATAAAATCTGTGTGGCTAAAACCAACAGCATTTGAAATTTTGCTTTCTCCTCTCTTCAACAGCAACTCATGAAAAATGCTGATGTTGACTTCAGGAAAAGTTCCCAATGATAGAAAGACTTCAAAAATCACTCCAGACAACTGGCCTTTAAATCTAATGACTTGTTAAAGTCCTTCATGTTTAATTCAAGTCATATCCAATAGTCCCATCAGCATGAAGAACACGAGGCATAAACATTGAAATTTAATTTAAATATTAATTGGACAGAAATTTGTTTCTAGAAATTGGAACATAATATTAAAATACATCTCCAGTTTCCTCCCTAGTGATAGTAAAATGCTCTTATGATAAACACATGGAGAAAAACTGTGTGTTTTGGATGAATGTTTATTTCATTCCATTCAAGAAATACCCACTGAACTTCTCCCAAGTGCTCTATACTGTACTCAGCACACAAAGACAATGTTCATAAGGAAACAAAGTCTTCCCTTTGGAAGAAAAAGCATGTTTAGCTCCTCAATGTCTCATCTGAATTTAAATGTTATAGTTTAAATTCCCAATTAGTTAAATAATCATAAGTTGGTCTTGAGAAATGAACAACCTTATGCTGTAGGGGCTCAAAAAAATTCATTGAAAGAAAAAGAAGATAAAATATCAAAGCATTTAATGGATCTTTAACTGATTATACTTGTGTAAAACAATACATTTTACACCAAGTTGCATTTTGAGAGGCGTACTTAGTGTCTTGAGCACAAATATTGGTACTGATACTGCTAAATTGAGGTAATAATTTAGCAGTATAAATGACAGTATTAATGATAAATGACACCATCTTTATGTTTATATTTTTATTTAAAGTATTTTTACATACTCTTTAAACATTTTTTTATTTGCTCATCTAAGCAAAACTGGGAATTAGGCAGAGCAAGAGCTTTGCTTCTGTAGCAACTGAGCTTCAGCAAGTCAATTGGTGAAGGTCACCGCTTAGTTGCTGAAGGTCACCAGTGCTAGTATGTAGCAGTAGTAGGTTTCAACCACAGTGCTTTCCTCTTTGGTCTCCCTAGAGGAAGGATTGTTCTGCTTTAGATCTGAGTCACTTTATGGGAAATATTTAAGATGTGGCAAATCAAAAGAAAAAGACACTTAAACAGACTTTCCTATTTCTCCTCACATTATTGTATGAGGAAAACAGTCCCACCACCTATTAGCTAAAGTTGAAATAGAAGCCTCCCAACTAAATGATTAGTCTGCATCTACTAGATGCAGACTGCCTGGATTCAATGCTAAATCTACCATTCACCAGTTATGTGCCCTTAGGTAGACTGCTTAACCATCGCGTGCCTCAAATCCCCACCTGTGCAATACTGGTGATAATAGTACCTACCTATAGGCTGGTAGCAAAGACTAAATAATTTCACCCATGCAGAGGACTTAGAGGATTAGCACATAATGAGTACAACCTTAAGTGTTAAGTAGTGATTCTCAGTTTTTAAGAAACCCTGTGATGCAATACTTTATGATGTAAATGTAAAGGAAACAGAAAAGAGTGTTGAAAGACAATGGAAGGGTCATGGAACTGAAGAGGTGAGGCTCTGATTCCTGTTCTGCCACTGATAAACTGTGTGGTCTTTGTCATTTACTCCCCTTCCTGGGCCTCCCTAGGGAGAAATGAGGCTGGAAGAAATTATACCTGGGAAGGTGAGACAGAGAGAAAATTTTCTAGAGTCAGACAGATTAATGTAGAAACCCCAGCTCGGCCACATACTAACTATTTGATGTTGAACATTGTAAACCAAAAAAAGTACCTGAGACAAGTCTCAATCTATTCAGAAAGTTGATTTTGCCAAGGTTAAGACTGTGCCCATGACACAGCCTTAGGAGGTTCTGATGACGTGCCCAGCGTGGTGGGGGTACAGCTTGTTTTTATACATTTTAAGGAGACTTAATACATCAATCAATACATGTAAGATTTACATTGGTTCCATCTGGAAGGGCAGGACAACTTGAAGGAAAAGAGACTTACAGGTCATAGGCAGATATAAACATGTTCTGATTGGCAATTGGTTGAAAGAGTTATTATCAGTAAAAATAAATGCCTGGGTTACAATAAGGGGTTATGGAGAGCTAGGTTTTATGATGCAGATGAAACCTACAAGTAGCAGGCTTTAGAGAGATTAGCCTGTAAATGTTTCTTATCAGATTTAAGGTCTGTACTAATGTTAATGATGGAGAGGTATAATGAGGCATGTCCAATCCTCACTTCCTGTCATGGCCTGAACCAGTCTTTCAGGTTACATTGTAGAGTGTGTGGCAGAGAAGAAAGTCCATTCAGATGGGTGCAGGAAGGTGAGAGGAGGTTCAACATTTGTTTTTGGTTTACAACACCTATTTCACCTTACAGAATGAAAAGGGAAGTGCCTGCTCATAGTTGGGTGGTGGTGAGTTAACAGGATCATCCAATTTAAGCAATTAGCACAACCCATCATATTTTTATTTAATAAATGTGAGTCATTATTATTATTATTGATATAGGCTAATGACTCTATTAATAAAATTATATGATGCCAGAGGCTATAAACCTTCTGTAAAAGGTCAAGTAAACTCAATACTCAAAAGGTGAGAAAAGAAACTAGTAACTTGTATAAATGTTCACATTGTGCTATGGCAAAATTTTTATTGATTCGTCTTGCCATTAAGCACCATTCACCTGAGTATCCGCATGGCACTTTCCTTGGGTAAGAGCCTCCAGGTCAAGGCAGTGAGGAAGATGAAAGGAATAGGTAATAGAAAAAACTATGTAAAAAAAAAAAAAATCATGGTTTCATTTAGAGAATATTAACCAACTCTTCCCAAGAGGTTTTAAGTTGCCTTATATGGAAAGTTATGCAAATTATATGTCAGAGTGACCATATATGAGTAGTTTCTAGAGGTATGCTTGAGTTTCAGGCGTGATTCGTTCTTCCCGGTACTCATCTTGTAGACTATAAATGTGTGTTAAGGATAAATCCATTTTAACAATTTTTGGAACTCATTTTGAGAAACAGAATTCAGACCCTCTTTAAAACACACACCTACAAAATGAGTTTTAATATGAGCTAGGGTTCTTTCTTTCACCTGGTTACCCATGGTCACTATCGGATTTAACCTCATTCTTCAACTACTTACATCACTTCAGTCATTATATTTCTTTGTTCCTATATTGTTCCCTTTCTACACTCTTTCTTTTCCTTTTTTTTTTTCTTGGAGACAGAGTCTCTCTCAATCGCCTTGGCTGGAGTGCAGTGGCATGATCTTGGCTCACTGCAATCTCTGCCTCCCGGGTTCAAGCGATTCTCCTGCCTCAACCTCTCAAGTACCTGGGATTAAAGGTGCCTGCCACCATGCCTGGCTAATTATTGTATTCTTAGTAGAGACAGGGTTTCACCATGTTGGCCAGGCTGGTCTCGAACTCCTGACCTCAAGTGATCCATCCACCAGTCTCCCAAAGTGCTGACATTACAGGCATGAGCCACTGTGCCTGGCCAGTCTTTCCAATTTTTGATTGTTGGCTGTTCTCCAGGTCTAGAATGCCTTCCACTTATCTGAACATATCTCTAATTGCCTTTCTCAACATTTTCCTGCTGTAGGAAAATATACAAATAAATAGCATCTACTGAACCCACGCTTCAGTTATGTGAAAGACAAGTGTTCTCGATAGACAAATATGCCCTTATACCTAATAAATGCCAGAAAGAGAGTCTAATTGTGTCGCTGGTATGTTGATTTGCTCTAAATGCCAACCGCTGTCTTTAGCAGACATTCATCCCCATGGGTAAGAGTAGGAAGCAGGCTTCAACATCTGTTTTGAAATGTTTCCAGGTCAAAATAATCTTGGACAGTGTTTTAGGTTGTGAAATTGTGGAAACTGAAAAGGATATGAAATCTCTGCTTTAAAGGAAATCCAAAGTTTTTTCCTATAGAAATGCACACCTGTGTTCCAACAGTAGTTCTTTCAGATATAAGCATTGGTGAGGTTGAATATACTAACTTTAGTATACTGTTTAGTTTTCAAAGTATTTGTATTATTTATTGCATATCTACTATGTATCAAACAGTTTTCAAACAGTATTTTAGATACTGGAGGGGGTGGGGGAAACTGTAACAGAAATAAAGTAACCACCATGGACTTTATCAAAATTAAAAATATTTATTCTAAAAAATATACTGTGAAGAAAATAAGAGGACTGATGGAGAAAACATTTGTAAAACATATTTGATAAAGGACTTGCATCTGAATTTATAATGAATTCTAAATGAGCTTATTTAACTCAATAAGACAAAAAAATCTAGTTTTAAAATGAACAAAATATATGAATAGATATTTCACTGAAGGGATTTTATGAGTAGAATTAAGCCTTGTAAAGACAAAAACTAAGACATTTCCAGGAGACAATATAGTCTGTGCAAATACTGAGAATCACTAGAAGAGAATGCGAGTTTTTGAAAATTAAAATGGCAAGTAGTTAAATCTTGTCAAAGCATACAACTCCACTGGCAAGTTTAAGACAATTGAAGCAGGAAGGATCCAGCTTTAGGAATGTCTGTGTTAGCAGATATATGGAGAATGTGTCTTGTGAGGGATTTACACTTCATCCTGAACACAAGAGGGAGATTTTGAAATGTATTTTAGCAGGGGTCCTATTTAAACAAACATCCTACAATTACAGTTGATTTACATTCTGTCCAGTATGTGTTTTTGGTACATTATCTTGACACTAACACCACCACTGATTCTCTCTTCAGTGCATTTGTGTGTGGATATGTGAGTGTCTAGCATTGCCCTAGTTCCTGAAAGCACAAAAATAATAAGATGCTCTCTCCCTCTGCTAAGAATGCACAGTCCACTGGGTGAGGGGCATAGGAAAATACCAATATTGCAAGAGCAAGTTCCATTCTGTTGTGGAATCCGGTTTAGGTTCTAAGATCACTGAGGATGGAGAAAGCATGAAAGGGAAACATTTGTGTAGAATCTCACCTTAATAAGTAGGAGTTTCCTGTGAAGTGGAAAAGAGATGGGGAGAATCCCCAACAAAGGCAAAAATGTGAAAGATGGGGAAACATAAATGCAGGAAACTCTGAGAACAGTTCTGGAGACTCATGTATAAGTCTATAATGTGGTAGGTCTGAAAATAAAAATAAAAAATCTATGTAGGCAAAAATGCAGTTCAGATATTCAAGATGCCAAGTTTTCGGAAGTGAAGTTTTCACTATGGGATTGAAGATTCACAGCTTTCTGAAGACAGAATAAAACATCCAGGAACAAGCAGGAAATACCTAGAGGCATGGTCACAAAAACACACACACACACACGTGCAGCTGGCTTGGTGGTAAGGATAAGCCTGTGGGTGTTTGGTACATAAGGGCTTAATGAAAGTTCCAGAGACCAGGCACACATAATATATGAAGAAGTGGTGACAAAGTTGAAACTGGGAAGTAGCCAGAGGCTGTACCTTGAAAACTGTTGTATCCTTTGATGAGAAGTTGAAATATTCTGCAATAGGTCTGCGCTACTCAATATTTTCCACTGAATTGCTTCTAATGGCAGAGGAAAGATAATTTTCGGGAGTCTGATAACTCAGCACCAAACAACCTGACAAATGTTGCCAATTTATTTGAGGTCTGATGTTTCTTCTTTAAAATGTAAATTAAATTTGTGGCCAATTATGTTGATTAATATGTATTTTAATATAATCTGCTTTCAGCAAATCTTTAGATAGAATTGTTACCCCAGGCATTTGGCCCATGTTTAATGGCTGACTTAGTAATCTTCTAAACGCCTCCATCTCTGCAGGGAGTATATACCCACTGTTAGAGGTGATGAGGCTCTGTGAGAGGGCGTTAAGTTCTAAAAGCATGAGAAAGCATCATCCTCTTCTGTAACGAGAGAATCAATGTGCCTCATGAAGTTACATACTATGATGAAATAAACCATAATCCATCCAAAGTCTACCAGCCTCTTATCCCTGCAGTACCACATTTAACTTGACTCTGAAGTTACAGTTAAATTAAAAGGGTCTGCATATTTTATTCTTTCCAGTGATTTTATTGCTCACTAGAGATTTAGTATATTTAAAAGCACCAAAATTACTTCTATCAATTAACGATATTATACTTAAAGTCTAGATAAATTATTGAGTGGTGTTTGAAGCTACTGTGAGAAAACTTTGCATCGAATAAGGAAATGTGTTGATGTTCATGTTTTGAGTAGGAAAGTTACTGGTTTTCTTTGTAATAAATCCTAGTGATGAAAATGTTAGTGATGATGGTGAAGATGAAGATATTTCAGGTACATTGCAAGAAACTAAGAATACAAAATTGGCTTCAAGCAGCTCACATTCATTGCTAGGCGCGGTAGCTCACGCCTGTAATCCAGTACTTTGGAAGGCTGAGGCGGGTGGATCACCTGAGGTTGGGAGATCGAGACCACCCTGACCAACAGGGTGAAACCGCATCTCTACTAAAAGTACAAAATTAGCCGAGCGTGGTGGCACATGCCTGTAATCCCAGCTACTCAGGAGGTTGAGGCAGGAGAATAGCTTGAACCTGGGAGTGAAGGTTGAGGTGAGCTGGAGATCGCACCATTGCACTCCAGCCTGGGCAACAAGAGTGAAACTCTATCTCAAAATAAATAAATAAATAAACAAACAAACAAATAAATAGCTTACATTTAGAATTTGAAGCAGTAAGTAAATCAGCCTTAAATTATGATACAGTACGTTAAGTACTACAGCAGAGCTCAACACGGTATGCCGTTGGGTAGAGAGAAGGACCTCTCACTTGGACATGGAGATAATGTAGATTTCCTAAGATGCTTGACCTGAGTTTCCAGGCTGCTTAGAAACTGACCAGTCAAAAAAGGCTTGGGGATATTCGATAACAAGCTATGAAACCTGTGCCACAGCAATGAAACATGGAGAAATCGGAAACTGAAGTGCATAGAAAATCAGCAGTTACTTTTGCTTGTCTAGACTGCAGCAAATGAAACGGAGATTGACAGGCAGTTAAAGTTCTCCTACAATATAATGAGGAGCTTGGCATCCACCTGCAAACTAGGCAAGGCCAGGTGGGTCTCCAATGTCGCTTCAAGTGGTTAATTGTGTTATTTACCTAACTGAGGGGGCAGTGGAGTTTGAGATTTTATTTACGTTCTATAAGCCAAGCCAAGTCTTGTAACGTGTATGTGTGTGAGTGTGTGTTTATGCATGCAAAGCTGCTGTAGTTTTGCTAAGTCATGGGCCTGTAGGGCTCTGTCCACCTCCAGGTGTGTCTTTTTGTAATCTATGCAAAGGACAAAACCTGTGCTGTAGAGGCCAGTAGATGTTTTTGCAAGATGTAAAAGATATGGTTATGGTCAATGTATATTTTGGAAAGATGAGTCTGCTAGATGTGTGGAGCATGGACTAGATGAAAAGACACAACCAGCAGAGAGAGCAGATAGCCAACTACTGCAATTACTCCAACTGTAATCAATTATTCAGTGGAAGCAGATAAGAGGGAACATATTTTCTAAATATCTTTATCACAGTCTTCTCATAACAGCCTGCTATTTCTGATTTATTTTCCTCAGCTAAACATGGCTGTTACTACCCTTTCTCTACTTCAGTTTCAATTAAGAGGCTTACCAGTTATTGCCGTTTCCATGCAAGTATGTTTAAGAGATATATTGAGTCACTTTCTGCTAATAAAAATGATCACATGCCAAAGGTCTCTATTCTAGTCATGGATACAGGTTTTTGGGTGCTCAAGGTTTCTTTTAGGGGTTGCTGTTTAAGAATAGGTATTTAAAATATAAATAATAATTTACGACAATTAATTTTAATTAGAAACACACTCAAAATTACACATTAAGAAGCTGGCAAATATCACCACATCCATAAAATAACATAATTTCATATTAATATACTGCCTGACAACATTCTATAGAAACTAATCCCATTATTTTAGTTGCATAGTTTGGATGGTCTTTTAGTTTTAGTCGCTTGTTTTTTTTTTTGTTTGTTTGTTTTTAACAGAGTCTCCCTCTGCCGCCCAGCCTGGAGTGCAGTGGCACGATCTCTGCTCACTGTAACCTCCACCTCTCGGGTTCAAACAATTCCCCTGCCTAAGCCTCCTGCGTAACTGGAGCTACAGGCACAAGCCACCACACTGGCTAATTTTGTATTTTTAGTAGAGATGGGATTTCAGCATTTTGGCCAGGCTGGTTTCGAACTTATGACCTCAAGTGAACCACTCTTCTTGACCTCAAAAGTGCTGGGATTACAGGCGTGAGCCACCATGCCCAGCCCATTTGCATGCTTTTTACGATATCTTCATTAATTATATTACTAATTTTATAGCATAGTTTTCTATGGCAAAAATAGAAAGATGGTTCATTGAGTTGTTTTCTGAAACATTTTTTGTTTTATGTATTGGTGATAATCTGTTAATAATTTAGGAATATGTTACTGGCTGTCAGTTCTTGTACCAGCTGGAGGACATGGGGCTTAATACCTCAATTTGTCACCTGTTTAGATGTCATCTGTTTCCTTTTAAAGCAGAGCTGATGCTTTTATTCTTATAAGATTGCATATGAGTTGAAGAAGGGAACATATGGCAATGATTTGTTAGAGTGTATTTCAGAACTTAGAGGATAAGAGAGTTAACACTCAACACTGCCCAGAGTGAGTGTGGTGCCCCCACACATGTTCCACCTCTGGGTGCCAGAGGAACACCCCAGTGCAGCATGCTTTCAGTCCAACACTTTCAGGTCATGGCACTGTGTGTATCTTCACACTGGGCATTAGAAGAATTTTTGAAAACCATTTCTCCATCAGAATGTTAGCAATCACTTAACTAGACATAGACTTACCTATATAAAGACCTCACTGAAGCTCCAAGTGTCCACACCACCTAAATGCCACCCAACATAAAGAAAGTATGTCAGAGGGGAAGGCATCAAAGAAGGAGATAGCATTCTTAATAGGCTGCTCTTAAAATTTTCAAATTTCATAAAAATGGCAATTGACTTCCATGATTATGAAAGTCAAGAAGGACCAGAGGGTGTCATCTGCAAACTGGAGACCCTAAAAAGCCAGGGATGTAATTCAGTCTGGCCTGATAACTGAAAGAGGAGCTAGGTGGGGAAGCCTGGTGTAAGTTCTGGAGATTGAAGCCTGAGAACCAGAAGCTCCAATGTCTGAGGGCATGCAAAGATGACAGTTCCAACTCAAGAAGAGAGAGAGAAATCACCCTTCCTTCACTTTGCTGTTTTGTGTGGCCCTCAGTGCATCAGATGATGCTCACCCTCTGTGGTGCAAGCAGATCGTCTCTACTCAGTCTGTTGATTCCAATGCTAATCTTTTCCAGAAACACCCTCACAGACACACCTACAAATAATGCTTTACCAGCTGCCTGGGCATCTATTATCCCAGTCAAACTAACATATGTAACTAACCATCACAGCCAGTTTGTGAATATGCACAGCACAGGCCAGCTCCCAATACCATGGGCTCTCCTAATTCTGAGTACACTGGAGCAAAGGCCTTTGACAATCCAAGATTCAGCAGCAGGTTCAGATTTCCATAATTTTCACCTTCTCTTGCAGGCCCTTGCAGCTGGGAGATGATCTGTAATAGCAGACCACCTTTGTAGACAGCAAAACAGAGGTAGGCAGTTTTCACACCTGACCCAGTGGCACTGAGTAAGTAAAAAAGTCAGGATGTGTGCTGAACCCACTGGGAAATTCATGCTGGCAGAAATATTACGTTTGATCTGTTTCCCTTCTGGGAGAACAGCTGGGTTAGCTGGTTGTGAGTCTCTCTTATGGTTTTCTTCTGAACTGATAATTCAGGCTGAGAAGTGAGACTATCACTTGCATGCTTTAATTAAACAGTGGAATCCAAGAACTACTGGAAAACTTGTGTGAGAAACATGGAAAACATAGGAGTTAAAATTGTTGTTACTGTGGTGAGTGAGAGAGCACAAACTCATGGTCACCATGCCCACTGAAAGGATCAGCCACAGTGCATGGCCCATGAAACAGATGCCCTAATTCAATACTTATGGCAGCATCCTCATTTCACAGATGAGAAGCCTGGGTTTCAGAAAAGTTAAATTTTTACTCAAGTTGACACTAATTATAGGTGGTACAGTTGAAGAGAGAGCTCGACTCTGACAAAGGGAGACCAAGAGTAACCTCTGGTGTGGAAGCTGGCTGAGCACTCGGTGCATGACTGTGTTATACTCCTGTTGGACATGAGCTGTCTCTCAGAACACCAATTCAGACAAGGTTACTCAGAGACTATGATACAATAAAGTAAAGCAAGGACACTTTGTAATTTTGTGGAAGCACAGACAAAATCAATATCAATATGCCACTTACAAAAGACCAAACAGCCCTTCTCTTGGTCAAAATGAGTGTTGTCTACTTCTTTACCAATGAAGTTTTATTTTCGTTCTAGTCAGCTCTCCCTCCAGATGAGATTTTTTTGAGATACCCAATCTCATAATTGCCTCCAGCTTTCTGACAGCATCTAATTTTGGCAAAGTCTCCCCTCCTTCTGTCCTCTTCCAAATGACCTAACCAAAACCCCAAAGCTACAAAAGGTTATTTCCAGTACCATCTTACTGAGGCACCCCATGATTCCTCATGATACTTGTTATTTGTCTGTGCAACAGGTAATAAACTGAACTTGTTCACTACCCATATGTTTCTGGTAGTTTTAAAATAATTTGACAACTCTTTCTTTGGTGGATGGTGCCGTCAAAGAACTGGGTATGGAAACCGTGTCAAGTTTGGGAAGTGCCAGTGCTGATGTGTGAAACTGGATAAGCTCCAGAACCACTAAGGGACCCCTGAAGTTACTTATTCAGAAAATATAGGGTTAGGCAATTGGATCTTCAAGAACCTCCTTGGTCTAAAGCTATAATCCATTTAACGACATTCACACTTTTCATACTTGCAGCCTGTTAGGGTGGCCAGGGAAGGTTTTAGTATCTGCATCTGTCAGAATAGAATACTGAGATGCAGGGGCAACGTTCAGTAACTAGCTTTTTGGCAGACCTGGGAATAAAATGAAAGCCAACTCACAAGATCAGAACATAATTGTACCTGCTTAGTAAAGACAATAACGGTAGCTAAGAGGAATTGAATGCTTATCATTTGCCAGTCCTCACAACAAGGCTATTTGTTAGATACTACTAGCATTCATTTTCTATGTGGGAAAACGGATTTGCAGAAAGGCTAGGCAACTTGCTAACATTTACAGCCGATGAATGGCAAAGCCCAGATTTGAACTTGGACAGGAAGGTCTCAGTTTATGTTCTTCACCATCCTTTACCCCTCATAAGCACAAAGTGTTCCAGGCAAACGATTAGAACATTGTCTCACACATGGTAGATTCCTAATTAATATTAACTTTATCATCATCATCTTTAAACATCCCAACACACCTACAGAAATACGATGTAATTAGCATTCATATCTCTATTTTTCAAATAAAAAAAACTGAGGAAGTATCATTAAATAACTCACTCAAAGTCACACAGTTTGTATGAGGCAAACATGACACCTGAATCAAAGCCTTTCAGAATATAAATATACCGTCCCTAGTTGTTATTGGTAATTTATTTGATCCATATTCTCTTAGAGACTGTGTGGTCGGTATTGAGTTATACATCTTATCTTCCTTAGTTCTCACAGTAAGACTATGACAGGTACTCTCTTTATCTTCTTTTTACACATCAAAAATATGAGGCAAACAAATATTCACTGATCTGTCCTAGATGATACATAATGTAGGTTTTATGAAATCAGGGGTCATAACATGAGCAAATTATTGTAGTAAGCATCACTGCAGATGAATCTTTTACTTTATCTAAGGCCTAGTGACATTTACTAATATAAAAACAACTAATATAGTGATTTAAATGTTTTCATTAAAATAGGTGGAGAAGATTTCTTGTCTTCATAATTTATTAAACCTTACTCCAAATAAATATAAATTTCTTTAAAATTCTTCATTGAAAATAGTAATTCAAACATATTTTCTCTCCTGTCAGTCTAACAGAATGTTTACATTTTTATAATGACCTGTAGTGGAAAGGTTACCTTTACTTATACACCTATTCATAAGAAAAATATTGAACACCCACTCTACTCCAGCCACTTGATAGTCTCAGTAATTTCAAGGAAACTCTGACTTTGAAAACTAAATGACTTGCCTGAGGGCATTTAAATTCTGGCCTTTTAGCTGTAATTTATTAGCACACAGAATCACATGCAATTTATAAAATGTTTTCTCAGTCGGGCATGGTGGCTCACACCTGTAATCTCAGCACTTTGGGAGGCCGAGGCGGGCAGATCACAAGGTCAGGAGATCGAGACCATCCTGGCTAACAAGGTGAAACCCTGTCTCTACTAAAAATATAAAAAATTAGCCAGGCATGGTGGCGGGTGCCTGTACTTGGGAGGCTGAGGCAGGAGAATGGCGTGAACCTGGGAGGTGGAGCTTGCAGTGAGCCGAGATGCGCCACTGCACTCTAGCCTGGGTGACAGAGCTACACTCCATCTCAAAAAAAATAAATAAAATAAAAAAATAAACATTTTCTCAACAAACTTTCTACTCAAGAAGCTTCTTGCAAATAATCTGTAGACATGATATGGTGAACTGACTGTAGGTAACACTTTCTTGTGCTCAGAGTCTTGGCATGACCTTATCAAGCTGAAATACATGGGTCCAGTGTTTTTAATTCTTTAATCCTCAGTTACTTCATTTATAAAAGCAAGGCTAATAATATTTATCTTGCAGGTTAAAAAGAAACAATTCAACAATTATAGCATAGGATCAGAGAGACATTAAGAATAAAATACCAATAACTTTTATAAAATAGACGTGTAGTCATAAAATAAATAAATGTGTTCCTTAATAATGCTCCAGTTTTTATAATCAATTTGCCATGTTTTCAATTCTTCTAGTCAGGAGTCTATTTTGTGTGCTAATGTTAGCAAAAACCTCAATAAATATGTATGAACAATTGCTGAAAACTAACCAACTGGTTTTTACAACTAAAATTTTAGTTAATCGTTAACATCAATGATAAAGAAGTTTTCTTTGCTAAGAATCTTTGACTTTGAGCAAGGTAGAGCTTGAGAATGAAAGGTTTTGGCTTTCCTTTTTGTTTTCAGTATTGTAGGACTTAGCAATAATTTTTTTAACCTTTCATCTTTTTTTACATTATTAATATTTGCATGATTTTTAGGCTGAAGGGAAATGATGTCAAATAGAAATTTGGATCTATGCAATGGAATGAAGAGCAATAGAAATGAAAAATACGTGGGAAAACATTTTCTCTTTCTCAGTTTTTTCAAAGACAACTGATTTTGAAAGACAAAATATAAACCATGCATTTAATGTTTATTACATAGGTAGAAATAAATGTATGAAAGTAATAACACAAAGGACAGAAAGCCTATAACTGAATGTTTGCTTTTTAAGGTCCTTAGAGCACGCAATAAGTAGTATATTTATTCGTACCAAATGACAATAATAATGTTTATTATAATCAATATAATGTCCCGTGAAAGAGAAACTATAAAATCAGTATTTATAAAAAGCCAAGGGAAGATATAAAAGGGAATATTGAAAAATAATCATAAAAATAAAAAATCCAAAATAAGATAGGAGAAGAAGAAAATTAAATAGATAACAAATAATATGATTGAATAACCATATCAATACATACCTTAAATGTAATTAGACTAAACATTCCAATTGAAAATCAGAAACTGTCCTGTTCCAGAAATAGATTTTAAAAATTAAAAAGGGCCCGGCGCGTTGGGGCTTCAAAGGCCCCTGGTAAATTCCAGCACTTTGGAGGGCCGAGAACGGGGCGGAATCCACGAGGTTCAGGGAGTTTTGAAAGGACCCATCCTGGGCTTAAAAACATGGGGGAAAAAAAAACCCCCCGTCTTACTTGAAAAATACCAAAAAAAAGTAAGGGCGGGGGGCTGAGGTGGCTGGCCGCCTGGTCCCCAAGGGGGCTTACTGGGGAAGGCTGAGGCAGGGGGGAGAATGCGAAACCGGAGGGCGGGGGGGAGGCTGCCAGTGAAGCGGAAGAAGCCGGGCCATTGCCCTGCCCAAGGCCGGTGGACAAAGAAGGCCCAAAAGGAACCTTCTGGTCTTTCAAAAAAAAAAAAAAAAAAAAAAAAAAAAAAAAAAAAAAAAAAAAAAAAAAAAAAGGGCCGAGTGCATTGACTCAGGCCTGTAATCCTAGAACTTTGGGAGGCCAAGGTGGGTGGATCACTTGAGGTCAGGAGATTGAAACAAGCCTGGCCAACATGGTGAAACCCCATCTCTACTAAAATACAAATAATTAACCAGGTGTGGTGGCAGGCACCTGTAATCCCAGCTACTCGGAAGACTGAGGCAGGAGAATTGCTTGAACCCGGGGGGCGGAGGTTGCAGTGAGCCGAAATTGTGCCACTGCACATCAGCGTGGGTGACAATAGTGAAACTCCATCTCAAAAAATAAAAATAATAGTAATAAATAAAATAATATTTTTAAAAGACCTGTTCTAGTAGTCTTTCGGCGGGAACTTCAGAGTTTTCTAAGTAAAGAATCATATCATGAGCAAGAAGGCTTCTTATTTTCCTACTTGAATAGCTTTTATTTCTTTCTCTTGATTGATTGGTCTAACTAGAAGTTCCAGTACTATGTTGAATAAGAATGGTGAGAATGAATATCCTTGTCTTGTTCCAGTTCTCAAGGGAAATGTTTTCAGCTTTCTCTTGTTTAGTATGACGTTGGCTATGAGTTTGTCATAGATGGCTCTTATTATTTTGAATTATGTTTATTCGATGCCTAGTTTGTTGAGGGTTTTTATTCATAAGGGGTATTAAATTCTATTTAAGTAGTTTTCTGCCTCTATTGAGAGGTTCATATGGTTTGTGTTTTAATTCTGTTTATATGGTGAATTGTATTTATTGATTTACATATTGATATGATTTGGCTGTGTCCCTACCCAAATCTCATCTTGAATTGTAGCTTCTATGATTTCCACATGTCATTGGAGTGACCTGGTTGGAGATAATTGAATCATGGGGCGGGTCTTTCCCATGCTGTTCTTGTGATAGTGAATAAGTCTCATGAGATCCGATGCCTTTATAAAGGAGAGTTCCTCTGAACGTGCCCTCTTGCCTGCTGCCATGTAAGATGTGCCTTTGCTTTTCCTTTGTCTTCCACCATGATTGCAAGGCCTCCCCAGTCATGTGGAACTGTAAGTCCATTAAAACTCTTTCCTTTATAAACTACTTAGTCTCAGGTATGTCTTTATTAGCAGCATAAGAACAAAGTAATACACATACGTTGAACTAGTCTTGCATCCCAGGATAAAGCATATTTGATCATAGTAAATTAATTTTTGATGTGCTGCTGGATTTAGTTTGATAGTATTTTGTTGAGGATTTTTGTTTCTATGATTCATCAGTGATTTTGTCCTGAAGTTTTCTTTTTTCATTGTGTGTCTGCCAGATTTTGACATTAGGCTAATGCTAGTTTCATAGAATGAATTAGGGAGGAGTCCCTCCTCCTTAATTTTTCAAAATAGTTTCATTAGGATTGGTACCTGTTCTTATTTATGCACCTGGTAGAATTTGGCTGTGACTCCATGTGGTCCAGGGCTTTTTGTGGTTGATAGGTTTTTTATTAGTGATTCAATTTCAAAGCTTAATGTTGGTCTTTACAGGTTTTAATTCTCTTCCTGATTAAATCTTAGAAGATTGTGTCTTTCTAGGAATTTATCCATTTCTTCTGGATTTTCTTATTTGCATGCATGTATTTGTTCATAGTATTCTCTAATAAGCATTTGTATTTCTGTGGGATCAGTTGAATGTCATCTTTGTCATTTCTGATTGTACTTATTTGGATCTTCTTCTATTTTTTCTTTGTTAATCCAGCCAGTATTCTATCAATCAATCTTTGTTTTTCTTTCTTTATTTTTTGGTAGAACCAGCTACTCTTGGATTTATTGGTGTTTTGTATAGTTTTGCATCTCAGTTTCATTAAATTCTCCTCTAATACTAGGTATTTATTTTCTTCTGTTAGTTCTAAGGTTGATTTTTTTTTTCTAGTTCCTTTTGGTGAAAACCTAGATGATTAATATGAGATCTTTCTAACTTCTTGATGAAGGTGTTTGGGGTATAAGCTTTCCTCTTATTTATGCTCTTGTGACATCCCAAAGATTTTGGTGAATTGTGTCTGTATTTTCATTAATTTGCAATATATTTTTTGATTTCTGCCTTAATTTCAATGTTCACCCAGTAGTTATTCAGGAACAAGTTGTTAAATTTCCATGTATCTGTGTTGTCACCAGAAATCTTCTTGATATTGATTTCCAGTTTTTATTGTACTATGAATTGAGAGTGTGCTTAGTATGATTTTATTTTTTAAAATTTATTGAGACTTGTTTTGTGACTGAACATGTTGTTGATCTTAGAATATGTTCCATGTGCATATTAGAAAAATGTATATTCTTTGATTGTTGGGTAGAGTGTTCTGCAGATGTCTATTAGGTCCAATTGGTCAAGTGTCAAATTAAGTCCACGGGTTCTTTGTCAGTATTCTGCCTTGATGACCTGTCTACTGCTATCAGTGAACTGCTGAACATTTCCACTCCTCTCCTGTGGTTATCTATGTCTTTTTCATAGGCCAATAAGCATCTATTTTATAAAACTAGGTGTTCCAATTTGGGGTGTGTAAATTTTTAGAATAGATGTTTCAGCATACAAAATCAATGCATAAAAATTAGTCACTTTTGTATACAACAATATTGTCCAGGTTAAGAGTCAAATCAAGGACACAATCCCATTTACAACACCAGAAAGAAAATGAAATACCTAAGAATACAGCTAACTAAGAGGGTGAAATATCTCTAAAAAGAAAACTATAAAACACTGATGAAAGAAATCAGAGGTGACACAAATACATGGACAAATATTCCATTCACATGGATTGGAAGGAGCAACACCATTAAAATGGCCATACTACCCAAAGCAATCTACAGATTCAACCCTATTTCTTTCAAATATCTACATCACTTTAACAGAATTAGAAAAAATTATTTTAAAATTTATATGGAACCCTAAAAGACTCTGAATAGCCAAGGCAATCCTAAGCAAAACGAACAAATCCAGATGCAT
The DNA here is from genome assembly GCF_001698545.2 of Rhinopithecus bieti. NCBI lineage: Eukaryota > Metazoa > Chordata > Mammalia > Primates > Cercopithecidae > Rhinopithecus > Rhinopithecus bieti. The sequence goes on from NW_016815128.1 coordinate 644,263, forward strand.
CACACCACCCGACTTTAAACTATACTAGAAACCTACACTAACCAAAACAGCATGATACTGGTACAAAACCATATTCATATACCAAAGGAATGGTACAGAAAACTCATAAATAAAGCCGCATACCTACAACCATCTGAATTTTTTGTTGTTGTTGTTTTAGATTTAGTCGTGCTGTGTCATGAGGCTGGAGTACAGTGGTGCAACTTCGGTTCACTGCAACCTCCACCTCCTGGGTTCCAGCAATTCTCCTACCTCAGCCTCCCGAGTAGCTGGGACTACAGGCTTATGCCATCACACCCAGCTAATTTTTGTATTTTTAGTAGAGACGGGATTTCACCATGTTAGCCAGGTGTGTCTTGATCTCTTGACCACGTGATCCACCTGCCTCAGCCACCCAAAGTGCTGGGATTACAGGCAGGAGCCACCACGCCCAGCCCCATCTGATCTTTGACAAGGTCGACAAAAACAAGCTACAGGGAAAGGACTCTGTAGTCCATAAATTGTGCTGTGATAACTGGTTAGTGGCAGGCAGAAGAATTAAACAGAACCATTACTTTTCACCATATATAAAAATTAACTCAAGATAGAGTATAGATTTAAATGTGGGGCCTTAAATTCTAAAAATCCTAGAGAAAACCTAGGAAATACTCTTCTTGTTAGCAGCCTTGGCAAAGAATTGTTGGCTAAGTTCCCCAAAGCAATTGCAACAAAAACAAAAATTTAAAAGTGAGACCCAATTAAACTAAAGAGCTTCTGCACAGTAAGAGTAAACCAACAACCTATAGAATGGAGAAAATATTCACAAACTATACATCTGACAAAGATCTAATATCCAGAATCTATAAGGAACTTAAATAATTCAACAAGTGAAAAACAAACAGCCCCATTAAAAAGTGGACATGAATATCAAAAAATCATGCCTACTTTTTCGTGGAGTTGTTTGTTTTTTGTATGTTGAACTGTTTAGGTTCAAACAAGATAATGTCTTTTGAAAGGATATTGATGGAACTGGAGGCCATTATTTTTAGCAAACTAACACAGGAACAGAAAACCAAACACTGCATATTCTCACTTATAAGTGGGAGCTAATGAATAAGAATACATATACACACAGAGGGGAACAACACACACTGAGACCTTTCAAAGAGTGGAAGGTGGGAGGAGGTGAAGTAACAGAAAAAAATAACTATTGAGTATAAGGCTTAGTACATGGATGATGAAATAATCTATATGACAAACCCTATGACACAAGTTTACTATGTAACAAACCTTCACATGTAATCCCAAATCTAAAATAAAAGTTAAAAAAAAAAAAAAGAAAAGACACTGAATCCTCAATGTAATATATCACAAGGTGAGGCCTTTAAGAGGTGATTTGGTCATGAGGTCTCTGCCCTCGTGAATAGATTGATCTATTTGTGGATTAATGGATTAATGAGTAAATGGGCTATCATGAGAGTGAGACCGGTGACTTTACGAGAAGAGGCAAAGAGGGTTCAGCTAGCACACCCAGCCCCCTTGCCATGTGATTCCTTGTGCTACCTTGAGACTCTCCAGAGAATTCCCTTATCAAGACTTTTCAGCATTTACAATTGTAAGAGATAAATTAGTTTTCTTTATAAATTACCCATTTTCAGATATTCTGTTATATACACCCATAGGTATGTTTATACTAATATTTCTTGTCTTTGATTACCCTTCTGCTAAAATACCTTGGAACTGAATCTTGACACCACCATCTAAATTTTAGTTACACCCTATGCAATGTCCGACGGTCTGTAGAAGGGACCTCTGTGATAGGAACAAGTCTACCTGGATAGAGATGCAGACACCTGGCCATCAACTCCAGCTCTGCAACCTCTCCATCTTTGCATCTCTGAATCCAAATAGCTCTATGTATGAAAAGTGGAAGTTGGATTAGATGCTTTTGAACGGCCTTTCAGCTAACTCTGAGATTTTACTGTTTTAGTAGACCCTAGGGAGAGTTTTACACCCAGCTGCTAAGAGGCACAAAGGAACCATGGAAGACTGTCAGGGTCATTAAACCCTCCTCAGTGGCTAATTTTTTTCCCAAGAGAGCCATAGCCTCTGGGGCAGCCAGAGTGCACAGGGATAAGCTTCAGAGATAAAATTGGATCAAGGTGTCTGCAATATTCAGTAGGACAAAATTAGCCTTTCTTCTGACTTTCAAAATCATTCACTCCTGTATTTGAAATCAGTAATAAAACTTCATTACAATTTAATCTTCAACATTGCCTTCTTAAGGATGCTAAATTACTTGATAGCGGGAATAAACTGGCTTATAAGGTATCAAAATTTTCCAGCAAAGGCAAAGGCCCACATTTGAGAGTTCAACAGAGAACCATTCCTACATGTGAGGGAATAAGCAGAAAAGCACCCAAATTTACCACGACATTCTATGATTTGTGAGATACGCTACCAATGTGACATAGTCCTAGAAATTACCTTTGTGTTGTTTGATCAAAGCCTCCTATCTAGTGCATGAACAACCATCCCTTGACAGATGTTTGGAGGTGGAAACCACAGTTGAGTAAGGAACACAGGCAGAGTCCAACACAGTGAAAATGAATCACAGACCAAAATATCCAGGTGGTATAAAGTTAGTTTAGTGAAAATTTTAATGTTTAAGAACATACCCTTACCCCAGCACATACTTACATACATACACACATTCACATATAAAGATAAAAAATTAGCATTTATAATACTGCCTCAATTCTGACCTACTTGAAGATTTCATGTTCATCTCTACTTCTTCTGCATTGAAACTCATTGAGTGGTATGCTGGAGTCATTTCACTGGCTCATGAAAGCAAATAATTATATATATTTTTTAGTAAACAAAAGGGACCTAATTAAACTGAAGAGCTATTGCATAGCAAAATAAACTGTCAACACAACAAACAGACAACCTACACAATATGAGAAAACATTTGCAAACTATGCATCAGGCAAAGGTCTAATATCCAGAATCTATAATGAACTTAAATAAATGATCAAGCAAAAAACCAAATAATCCCATTAAAAAATAGACAAGGGACATGAACAGAAGCTTCCAATAGAAGACATATCTGTGGCCAACAAGCATATGAAAAGATGCTCAGGATCCCTAATCACTGGGAAATGCAAATCAAAACCACAATGAGATACATCTCACACCAGTCAGAATGGCTATTATAAAAAACAAAAACAAACAAACAAACAAAAAAACAGATGCTGGAGAGGTTGCAGAGAAAAGGAAACACCCTGTGCAATGTGTGTCTCACTGCTGGAGGGAATGTAAATTAGTTCAGCCACTGTGGAAAGCAGTTTGGAAATTTCTCAAAGAACTTAAAGCAGAACCACCATTTGACCCAGCAGTCCCATTACTGGATGGATATATAGCGAAAGAAATATAAAGTGGTCTACTGTAAAGACATATTCATGCATACCTTTATCACAATACTATTCACAATAGCAAAGATGTAGAATCAATGTAGGTGCCCGTCAGTGGTGGACTGGCTAAAGAAAATGGGGTGCATAGACACTACGGAATACTACGTAGCCATAAATAAACAAACAAAAAAACCAAGATCACGTCCTTTGCAGCAACATGGCTGGAGTTGGAGGCCATTATCCTAACCACATTAACATAGGAACAGAAAACCAAACACCACATGTTCTCAAGTATAGATGGAAACTAAACATTAAGTAAATGTGGACACAAAGAAGGGACATGAAGAAGAGGCCAGGGCCTCCTTGAGTATGGAAGACGGGAAGAGGGTGAGGATTGAAAAATTACCTATTTTGTATTATGCTGATTACCTGGGTAACAAAATGATCTGTACACCAAATACCCACAACACACAATTTGCCTATATAACAAACCTGCACATGTACATCTTCGAACATAAAATAAAACTTGGAAAGAAAAAACAAAAATAAACAAACAAACAAATAAAAATAAATAAATAAATAAATAAATTTTCATTGATTTTGCAAACTCTTAAACACAGCCATTATTAAAAGTTAAATTATGGCCGGGCGCGGTGGCTCACGCCTGTAATCCCAGCACTTCGGGAGGCCGAGGCGGGTGGATCACGAGGTCAGGAGATCGACAGCATCCTGGCTAATAAGGTGAAACCTTGTCTCTACTAAAAATACAAAAAAATTAGCTGGCGTGGTGGCGGGCGCCTCGGGAGGCTGAGGCAGGAGAATGGCGTGAACCTGGGAGGCGGAGCTTGCAGTGAGCCAAGATCGCGCCACTGCACTCCAACCTGGGTGACAGAGCGAGACACTGTCTCAGAAAAAAAAAATAAATAAATAAATTATAAAAATTCAAATAATTATAATTAT
>NW_016815128.1:648917-651070 GCF_001698545.2 Rhinopithecus bieti
TAAAATCAAGATAAATAACAAAAATCACTTTATAAATGTTTTATCATATTTTAATATTATTTATACTATTGAGAGTATGGTGGAAATATATAACGGTGGCACCACACCAACTCCATATTCAGTGAAGTCACATGGGTCACTTGAAGCAGGCCATGATGAGAATATTTCCACCATAGAAATGGGAAAATGCTGCAAATTGAGTTTGATTTATGGTTTTGTTGATTGTCAAAACTTAAGAAAGTGCTGGAGAAAATATAAATAATACACATTAAACCTAAAAGCATGTCATGTTTGTAACCATTATTACATTGTGAAAAACACAAAATATTGGGAAAGTATTCATCCAGTATTACACAACTCTTACCAATTCAACAAAGATGTTCACATGACCTCCTGACGAATAAGTAAAGTTCTGACATACATCTTTGTTGTTTCACTTTGATTTTGCTTGTTATTATAAATGAAAAAACATTAACTGATTTTTATATCGGAGCTACATTATTTTGCCAATGATGCGAGTGACTTTGCTTAAGTGGATACTAAACAAACATTTATTCATGGGTTTATTTTTGTGACACTCCTGTTGGCAATAGAATTCTAAAAACTTATGGTAGACTTTGCAAGAAATATCAGGTCATACTGAAGTTATAGGTGTGTAGAAATTACAATAAATGCCATTGTATATTTTACATTATTTATAAATTGTATCATTATTTGTAAAAGCACATAAGTATGCTTTTATACATTTTAGAGATATTAAGAGAGATAAAATGCTAAGAAACACACAAATATATAAATATCACTTTTTTAAAGAAAGCAAGCCGATAAACACTTACCAGGACACCACTGCTGTCCTTTCATTCCTAAACTTCTGTCTTCTCCAGCTTTTCCATTCCATCACTTTAACTCATCACAACTTATTTCCACCATTTGATTAATTTACTTTTCACTCTTCCAAATTCAGGCATGCACCCACTATTTTCTCTGTCTTCCTGCCTTTCTTTTGTCTCAATACCAAGTACAGGTCTGTAATTATGAACTCATAGTCTTTCACCTGAATAACTGCAATAGCCTCCTACTGGGCTTCTACCTCTGGTCTTACCACCTTGTAACACATTCTCCAACTTGCAGTTTCAGTAACTTTTTTGAGTCACAAATGTTGTCATACATTTCTTTTGTTTAAATATTCTAAAGATCCCCTTTTGAGGTTATGTACAGATTCTCAGCCTAGCATCCTTATATCCAGGTGCAGTAGTAGATACATCTCGAATCAATTGTTAGTGCTTGAGCTGCTGTGGTCATTTCAGAAAAATGATTTAAGAAAGGGTGAGGCTGGAGTATTATTGTTACTATGCATCATATATGTTGCTTATTTGAAAAGAAATGTCAGCATCTCTCTGTATCCAGTTACACTTATTCCTAAAATCAAAATTACCAAGACTAACTGCCTGGAATTTTTTGAATACTAGCAGTGCATTACTTCTTTTTTCTTTTCTTTTTTTTAATTATACTTTAAGTTCTAGGGTACATGTGCACAACATGCAGGTTTGTTACATATGTATACATGTGCCATGTTGCTGTGCTGCATCCATTAACTCGTCATTTACATTAGGTATATCTCCTAAGGCTATTCCTCCCCCCTCCCCCCTCCCCACAATAGGACCCGGTATGTGATGTTCCCCTTCCTGTGTCGAAGTGATCTCATTTTTCACTTCCCACCTATAAGTGAGAACATGTGGTATTTGGTTTTCTGTTCTTGCAATAGTTTGCCGAGAATGATGGTTTCCAGCGGCATCCATGTCCCTACAAAGGACATGAACGCATCCTTTTTTATGGCTGCATAGTATTCTATGGTGTATATGTGCCACATTTTCTTAATCCAGTCTGTCACTGATTGACATTTGGGTTGATTCCAAGTCTTTGTTTTTGTGAATAGTGCTGCAATAAACATACGTGTGCATGTGTCTTTATAGCAGCATGGCTTATAATCCTTTGGGTATATACCCAGTAATGGGATGGCTGGGTCAAATGGTATTTCTAGTTCTAGATCCTTGAGGAATCACCACACTGTTTTCCACAATGGTTGAACTAGTTTACAGTCCCACCAACAGTGTAAAAGTGTTCCTATTTCTCCACATCCTCTCCAGCACCTG
>NW_016815128.1:654516-659928 GCF_001698545.2 Rhinopithecus bieti
AGATTTGGTCTTTTCACATAATCCCATATTTCTTGGAGGCTTTGTTTATTTCTTTTTACTCTTTTTTCTCTACATTTCTCTTCTCGCTTCATTTCATCCATTTGCTCTTCAATCGCTAATACTCTTTCTTCCAGTTGATTGAGTCAGTTACTGAAGCTTGTGCATTTGTCACGTAGTTCCCATGTTAAGGTTTTCATCTCTATCAGTTCTTTTAAGGACTTCTCTACATTGGTTATTCTAGTTAGCCATTCTTCAAATCTTTTTTCAAGGTTTTTAGTTTCTTTGCACTGGTTACATAGTTCCTCCTTTAGCTCTGAGAAGTTTGATTGACTGAAGCCTTCCTCTCTCAACTTGTCAAAGTCATTCTCAGTCCAGCTTTGTTCCATTGCTGGTGATGAGCTGCATTCCTTTGGAGGGGGAGATGCGCTCTGATTGTTTGAATTTCCAGCTTTTCTGCACTGCTTTTTCCCCATCTTCGTGGTTTTATCTGCCTTTGGTCTTTGATGATGGTGACATACTGATGGAGTTTTGGTGTGGGTGTCCTTTCTCTTTGTTAGTTTTCCTTCTAACAGTCAGGACCCTCAGCTTCAGGTCTGTTGGAGTTTGCTTGAGGTCCACTCCAGACCCTGTTTGCCTGGGTATCAGCAGCAGAGGCTCAGTTGAAAATGCAGAAATCACCCACCGTCTGTGTTGCTCACGCTGGGAGCTGGAGGCTGGAGCTGTTCCTATTCAGCCATCTTGGGCGCCCTCTATTTAATCTCTCCCAGCAGTGCATTTCTATGCTACCTTAGCTCTCTTTCTTTTGTCAGCAATACCAAGCAGGTATTCAGAAGATAAAGTGAAACTTTTATCTAACATGCCCCAGATTTTATCCTTCTCATTTCCCCTAGACTAATTTCTAAATGAATTATACATTAATGTCAGGACCTTTTTTTCCTTCTGGATTGGGTCTCTGGATGGTGTAGAGGTCAGTAGTTGGTTAATCTCCCACATTTTGATCAATGTGGTTCAGCGCAAATAGAGAAGATGGCTCACTTTAGTGAAGGGGAGGCAGAGCATAACTTTGCGGAAACGGAAGCCTCTAAAGGGATAGTCAAGAGAAACACATCCTCAAACTCTGCTTCAAATACATCATGGGCATAAGCCAAGTAATGACTTTGTGACCTCAGTTTGTGCATGTAGAACATTCATGTATTTTGAATATTTGCATGTATCATTTATCACCTCTAATAATTATTACTCTTAGTCCCATAACGGTAATAGGAACAACAGCAATGCTAACAGAGGCTAAGACTGATTGAAAAGGTCAACTGCCTAGTCATTTTTGTAAATTTTGCCACACAACTCTCAAAACCCTCACTATAATTACATAAATACCTACTATTTAAAATTTTTATTTTCCAGAGGACCTTGCTAAGAGCCAGGGAGGTTAAACACATTGATTGTATGAGCAGAGCTAATACCATCTGGTTTGAATCAGTTTCAATGAGCTCAATTGAAACCACAAGTCCTCTACTCAAAATACACATACAAACTCATAGACATATTTACAACTAGTAATTCTTAATTTTAAGACTCTGCTTAGACATTACTTCAAGGAAAATGTTCCACATTTTTTGGTTATATATGATATGAAAGCTATTTGGGCAAAGTTAAATGCATATATTCCCTGGTAAGTCTCCCCTAGTCCTTTAAGACAGAAAATCATGTCCCTTCTGCATGCCTTCAGTGCACCTTGTGCTTTCTGCTCTCATAGAAAGTATCTAATGCACGCTTTTGTAATTGTGAGTTTACTTGGCAGTGTTTCCTATTCACTGTAACCCTAACACCTAACCTCCTGCTTTGCTCTTTGTATAGGCTCAATAAACATGTGTTAGTGATCACAAGTCTAAGGTAGAACAAGTGATGTTATCACTGTTTTCCCCAGAGTCTGAAACCTAGAACACCTTGGGTTAAGGCAATCTTTCTTCATGGGGACATTGCTTTACCTGCAAATGTGTTACCTTGCTGGGCTTTTGTGGAAAGTCGTTAGAAACCATTAACACCTTAGCAAACCATGTCACAAAGCAGACACTTAAAGATCTAATCTTAAGGGGCCCTCAGGAAATGTTAGACAAAACTAGGGTGAGAAAATAGTTTAAAAGAAACTGAAATTGAGGGAAAAAGCATTTTTACTTTGACTTTAGAAGCATTTCTTTTGTCATCTGTTCATAATGATATGATAGACAGATATTGCACTAGACACTGAAGGTAAAAAGACAGAGTCACTGTCATTGAGGAATTCATAGATCAGTGAGAGAGAGATGGGCAAAGAGATCAATGATTGTAATGCAATATAATATATGTTCCATGAACGGCTATTATAGGAACAGAGAGGCAAGAATACTTCAGGTTGGTAATGATGTAAGGAAAGGATGTACAAATTGGAGAAGCTTGCTAGCTTGGGGAAGAATAAAGGACATTCCTGACACCAGAAAGCTTATGTTCATGACTACTGAAAGCATTTAATGTGCTAATGCATGTGAATGAAGTGACAAATTGCAAGGCACACCAGGCATGCTGAAAAGTGATAGCATCTCAGGTAGGTGGACTCATTTGCACTCATCGTGTACTCACTGTTAAACAGGAATACCACCCTTGCCCAGGTTATTATGGTATTGAATGAAGTGACAGATAGGATAGCATTTCATAAACAGTGTGATGCAAAGGTACAGTGGAGTGGGTTTTAGCAGAAGCAGGAGGAGGGGTTCACAGGAAAATTTCAAATTCCTTACCTGTTCCACAGGTCCTACAGGATCTTATATCAGACCCACTCAGGGCACTGACCCTCCCAGGCCTTGTTTTCCTTCTTGTTGCATCAGGAGTATTTCTTTTCTGGATTCATTACAATTGTTGTTGTTTTTTTGTCCCGATTCATTCCCTTCTGCTTCAACCTCCAGATTTCCCATGTTATATTCCTTTCTTTAGTCACGTTTTCACTAACATATCATCTCTTCAGATGAACTTCGTTGGTCATTCTAGTCAAAAGTGTAGAGTCAGTCAAACCCATCATCCTGTACCATTTTTGTCACCATCAAAGCTTACACTGTCAGGTAGGGTATAAACTGGTGGCCTCTCCTCTATAATAGAATTTCGAAGAAAACAGAGGCTTTGTTTTCCTTATTAACTGCTATATTCTAAGCATCTAATGCAACATTTCAATCTCAATAATTCATTGAATGAATCAATGAATGGATAAGTGAAAGTAATTATATAACCTTTGTGTTTTTTTGGAGGTTCAATTTAGTGAACAGGATGCTAAATAAATTCATCCCAACTGCCTGTAGATAAAGATATAATGCCTCGTTGTAGGGGTTAAGAATTCTAAAAGTCTCTACATGAACATGAGGCTAGTTTAGGTTTGGACTGACAAGCGCTTTAAGATTAGAAGACATTTCTTCAATTAACTTAGGCAGCAAAAACAAAACACCAGCAGTGGAAATAATTGCCTCAGCTAAATATTTTAATCTGCTCCACATCCCACCACCAGAAACATAATTATTCTTTCATTATATTTTCTTTTTCTTTTCAAGAAAAGAAATTTTATTTACAGGTTTCTTTCTAAGGGGAGAAACCAATCTTACAGCCAGAGTCCCTTTTGTTCTCCAGAAATCATTTTGGAGATGCCACTGTGGACAGATTATTTTTGCTCTTAGCAAACGCTCTTTCTATGATCCATTAATATATTTATCTTTGTCAGGATGCAGAGACCTAATAACCAATTCTCCAAGCCTCTTGCAATGTAACATCTAATTTGCCTTCCCTTGAATTGTTATCTGTACTGCTGTTTGCTCAGTCCCTGGTATAGTACTCCTTTCTTCTCTCAAAAGTCAGAACAAATTCATTCCAAAGGATTAGTTTCAAGATATATTACTCTTCCTAACTTATTTCTTCATTTCTTTCTCATGACATTGTGCTCAGAGTTTTACCTCTTCATGTGCTGCTTCAGTAACTGACATGGACAGCAGACAGCCCCGGGACCCATCAGTGGGCTTCACAGAAGCGTCACTGCCTGAGAAGCGGGGAGCAGCAGCAGCATCCCCAAAATGTAAAGGAAGCCATGAGGGTACCTAGGCAGATCTGATGACAAAACAAAGATAAAACTTTCTAAAATACACAAATACATAATACACAATGACTGTGTTAATAATGATATTTACTGCTTTTACAACTGTTTAGAGTTACACAATGCAAATTTGTCTATTACCATAAAAAGAGCCATGTTGACTCAAGGACATAGTGCAGTCAGCCTTCATACATTCGTGGAGTAGAAAGTCTACTGTAATTTTGAAACAGGAGAGTTCCCTGGCGCTCTCTCGCAGGACATGCGACAGGGGTGTGGCTTGTCTGTTGGGTGGCTGTATGCTCAAACCCCTTACAGGACAGGGAGCATGCAGATGGGCAGGTGCAGGAGCTGGAGTGAACACATTTGGTCTCCAGCCTCATGGTGGCATCTAGGGGTGTGTTACAATTAATGTCCTTTTAGCAGTTGCTGTCCACAGATGGCTAAGTGTTAAATCAGCTCAGTGGCCTTTTACACCCTGTCCTATTGGGACCCAGGTCCTTGTCCAGCGTCCAGGAAGAATCAGGTCACACACGGACTTGAAGGATGAATGTGGGAGTTTTACTGAGTGGTGGAGGTGACTCTCAGAAGGATGGATGGGGAGCTGGAAAGGGGATGCAGTGGGAAGATAATCTTCCCCTGGAGTTGGGCCATCTCATGGCCAATCTTTTCTTTGACCGTTCCCAGACAAACTCCTCTCAATGTTCAGATGCTCCTTCTCTTACCTTCTTCTCTGCCATACTGTTCTGCTCCTCTGCTCTTGTGTTCATTTGCTCATGGAGCCTGGAGTTTGGGGTTTATATGGATACAGCATGTGGGGAGCATGGCAGGGAAAGGCAACATTTGGGCATGAAAACAGGAATGCCTGTTCCCATTTAGGCCCATGGGTTTCCAGACTTGAGTGTGTGCCTTTGCTGGGGCACTGCTCTCATCTGTTCAGTATTTCCCTGCCTCCTGTTTGTATCAATTCCTCTCCTGTCTAACAGATAGGAGCACTACCCAGAGGGTTTTGTCTTTCCTTTTGTACCTTATTTAATTCTTGCAACAGTCTTGTACAGCTATCATAACCTCCATGTTATAAATTAAAACACAGAAGCAAAAGTAAACTTCAGGAAGAAAATGAGACCGGCTTAAGTTTGAATAGCCAGGCAACACCAGGGCAGTAATTCAAAGGGATTGTTTTCATCAGAGCCCCCTAATACTATTTCCTCAGATTGTCTCATTTGGCCCTAGTCATGTGTGATAACACCTTAGAAGAGTGTCCCGACCTGCAGGACAGTCGAACGGGCCCTGGAAGGGGAGTGGGAATG
>NW_016815128.1:660316-698378 GCF_001698545.2 Rhinopithecus bieti
GGAAGAGGTTGGGCGAGGGCGGTGACTGGAGGCTGGGCTTACTCAAATTACAATCGCGCATGCGCCGTGGGTTTGTACTTTTCCCGGGCGCGGGATCGCGCCTGCGCCCTGGGCTGCATATCTTCCTGGGCGGGAAAATGTTTGCGCGCGCGCGGGAAAGGTTGGCGTGCGCGGGAAAGGTTGGCGCGGGCGGGAACAGTTTTGGCGCGCGCCGGAGAAACTTAGGCGCGCGCGGGAAAAGCTTTGGGCGCGCGCGGGAAGGGTTTGTAAATAAAGAACCCGGGAATGTGCCCTCTTGTCTCCGCTTTGCGGAGATCAAGCAACAGAGGTCCGCTAATTCCGGGCCTCATGGCTCCGGACAGAAGAGCATCTCTTCTAAAAGGACCAGTGAATCCCTTCATACAATAAAGAAAATATCTGCAACCTGACACTTCAACAAAGGGAGAGCATGGAGCAAAGACTTGGACATACCTGAGAGATCAGGTGCATATGCCTTTGGGGAGAGCTGAGTCTATTGAAGAGGACAGACCTTAATCAAATAATCACTTACATAGGTAACTAAAGTTCAGTTTCTCATACGGAGATGTGTAGTTGCTAAACACAATGGTTAATAATAATTTATTGTATACTGCACTTAAATTTTACAAAAATAGAAGATCTCAAGTGTTCTTACAACACACACACAAATGGTAACTGTGTGAGGTGATGGATATATTAATTAGCCGACTGTGGCAATCCTGTCACGGTGTACACATATATTAACACATCACATTGTACACCCTAAATATATGTAATTTTTATTTTTCAATTATATCCCAATAAAGCTGGAAAAAATAAATGAAATTAATGTTTTTAAAAAACGAGAGAGAGCATTAGGAGAAATACCTAATGTAAATGATGAGTTGATGGGTGCAGCAAACCAACATGGCACATGTATACGTATGTATCAAACCTGCACGTTGTGCTCATGTACCCTAGAATTTATAGTATAATAATAATTAAAAATAAATAAATAAAATGAGAGAGAGCTCATCACTATAATCCCATCACTTTGGGAAGCCGAGGTGGGTGGATCAAAAGATCAGGAGTTTGAGACCAGCCCGGCCAACATAGTGAAACACCATCTCTATTAAAAATACTATATATATATATATATATATGGACGTGGTGGTGGACACCTGTAATCTCAGCTACTTGAGAGGCTGAGGCAGGAGAATCCCTTGATCCTGGGAGACGGAGGTTGCAATGAGACCAGATGGAGCCACTGTACTCCAGCCTAGCAGACAGTGTGAGACTCCTTCTCAAAAAAAAAATATATATATATATATATGAGAGAGATTGATTTTAAAATGGTGTTTGTATTCAGGTTTCACAATGATTGAGTGGTTGGGGAATGCTAATAAAGGTCCAGGAAAGACCACCTTCTCGACCTTTAAGCTGAGGTCGAGAAGGTAAATAGAAGCTAGTCAAGGAAAGGGAAGAGTCTTCCAGAAGGAAAAATATACTCTGAGGAGAGGCTCTGAGGTCTGGGTGTCATCTACACTAGGTACAATAGCACTGTGCATACAGTCCACAATGCTTCGAGGGGCCCATGAAAATGTCTTGATGTCTTTAAACATCAGAAGAATAAAATGAATGGAACCCAGCATGAAGAATATTCATCTTCATACCAAGGCAGTTTTAAAGTATAATTTTTGTTACTTTTTTCTGGGATAAAGGATACATGGAGGCAAAAGTGTTTCGGGCCCATGAAAGTCATGATGTGGCCTAAAATGGGAAAAAGCAGAAAGCTAGTAAAGCACTGGGGAGACAAGGGGATGCTGGCATTGCTGCAGCACAGCGTCTTCTGCTTCTTGCCATCCCATTTTAGATAGCCCCGGAAAAACAAACAAACAAAAAAAACTAACAATAAACAGCTCTTTCATTCCTTCTGTTCTGGGGGTGGAGTTCTCAAAACACCATGTTAATTACTACCCACTCTCCTGCCTTCAAACCTGCCTGTGCCCACCCAAATCCTGTCGTATCTATTGAAACTGTAAATTGAGACAGCACAAAATGAACAATGCCAGAAGATAATAAGGGCTTGATATGAGAATGAATGAGTGAAAACAAAATTGTCCATGTTAAGTGTGTGGAGCTGGTAATAAGCCCTAACATAGTTCAGAAGAAAAATGCGTTTCTTTGTGATTGACTTCAGCAAGCATTGCTTTAGCAACTACTTGTTGCAGTGAGACTAGAACTATAAGTGGACTGAATCCCTGTTCTCAAGGAGGGCCCAATGTTTGAGATTAGATGTGTGATTCATTTACTATAATGCAGTGTGGACAGTTCTAAATATGCAGTATAATCAGTCAGGAAAGCAATATTCTTTTCCTGATCTGGGTATGAATGATGAATGGAATGTGGAAATGATAAAAAAATAAGGGGGGGTGAGATGGATTTTTCAGTCAGAGGAAATGATATGATCTATAATGAAGTGATAAAAAAATACAATGCAACGGGAAATAGAGAAGACACTACAGATTGTAGAATAGACAGAAAAGTTGGGCTGGAGACAGTTCCGTGAAGTTCACTAATTCTTTCTTAATCAAATAACTCCATATGTAGAAAATTAGGTATTTAAACAAATTAAATAGGCAAATATTAACAGAGCTTGCCGTTATTATTAGTTCTCTCTTAACACTACCACATTTATATAGCACTTTCCATTTTGTGTCAAATTATAGAAAAACACCAATTGGAAGTAGTAATATGAGAGTTTGGGGGGCAATAAGTGTAGCTCTTAAAGCTACTTCAGAGAAGGGCAAAATAAAGAAAAATAATAAAAATAATGAACACTTGGAACAATTCCTTATACATCAAAGTGCCACTTTGTGATAAAACATATTACATTGTGATAGATATATTTTAGTTTAATATAGGGAAAGGGAGCAGCCATAGTCATTTTGAAAGAATTTCTTTCAAAACAAAGGTTTTTTTTTTAAAAATAGAAATGAAAAGACAAGCTTCATTTATTCAAGAAATTTACCTAGCTTGAACCCCATTTTCTCAAAATTTGATGTAAACAGTATACTATTATTCCCTTTACCATGATTTCTTATGAATTGATTTTAAAAGAAAGGATATCATGAGTCTGCTATTCTTCTTCCTACCTGAAGCCTTTGCTAAAGTGCCTGTCCTTTGTACATCAGTCTCAGTGCTATATGCTTTATTGGAGAAAATATATAACTATATAAGCTCAGCTTCAGGACATTTTGTATGTAATCATTAAAGCACAAAATTGTTGTCTGGAACCAAGGATGATTATTTTTCTCTTTGTTGAGATTCTGGCACACAAAATGATCTATCTTGATTCTCTTTCCTGGCATTATTTTGCTTGCAAATCAGAATGCAGTATAAAACTTTCCATAGATATAAACAATGCCAAAGAATTTAAGATACTTTTGTCCAGGGACTGCTTCACTCTCACTTTTATATCTATCACAGCATCAACTAAATGTCTGGCACACAGCCCAGCTCTGGTCCCACCCAATTCAGTTCAGCAACATTAAGCAAGTAACTCATTCACAAAGTACTGTTACTGACATATTATGATCGCTCAACCTTTGGGAGACATAAACATGAACAGTTTTATGTTTCCCATAACTACCTCTATGTGTACTTCTCCTTCCTAGATAGTTCAGAGGGGAATCTATTAACTATATCTCAGCTTCTTTTTATAATCGTTAGTCGTTTTGTTTGTTGAAGAGTCTCATTCTGTTTGTTTTTTTGTTTGTTTGTTTGTTTTAACTTATTCTTATTTCAGTTTCAGATTCACATGCAATACAAATCCCTCCTCCTACCCCTGCTTGAAGGCATGCCATGGAGAGGGTTTGAGGATGACCCTCAGAGAATGCTCCCATCCATCTTTCCCTGTTCTTGTCATTCTAATTTTGGAGCAGAAACAAGGACTGGGGTACTAAGACATCTGCTGGCTTCTCAGTTGGTACTTGGCTCCAGTTCTCCTTTTGTTGGCGTCTGTTCTCTTCTTTTCTCTTATTGGTGCTGTGTTGGTGCCCTGTGAACAGCAGGGCTTTTTAGATGAGAAATGCAAATCCATGTCACGAGAGATGGAAGCTGGTTCTGGAATTCCCCATTTTGTGGCCTCTTGCCCCTGTCTCATGAGATAGGACTTGGTGTCTTCCTCTCTTGACAGTCCCCCTCTTACATTGATTGGAAAGGGGTGTGATAGTAGAGGCAAGATCAATTCTATTAAAGAAGCACCTCTCAGCCCCACATAGACAAGGTGCCACAAGTGATTTTCTGTTTTCTGAATTTAGAATGTAGGACAGTTAGAATCATTTTTTTTTCTTTTCACCTGTGGAACCAGACAAAATGTCAGGACGAAATCAATGACATTTTTTACGTCCCCTGCAATATCTCCCATACAACTGCTATATGCTAAAGCACCATGTTCTATACTCACAAGAAAGTCACTGTGGAGAGACAGACTATGATAATTCAAGATTCACAGAGGTGTGCTAAAGTGCTAGATAACACCAGAGAAAAGGGTTTAGCTCAGTCTTTATTTTCAGGTGTAAAGTTCTGAAGGAATGACATTTGAAGGACATTGAGATGTCAGCTTAGCAGGAAAAAAAAAAAAAGTCTATGCAGGGGGGCACAGGTTTTAAATACAAAAACTCTGCTATGAGGGGGAAATGATAGTCTAAAAATAACAGCAACTTAGATATTTGACACTAAAATATGAAGTTGATCAAAAGACCAGAGGTAGTCAAGGCAGGGAAAGTAAAATATGTCAAATAATAAAAGTTTTCTAATGTTTAGCTAAAGAGTTTGGATTTCAGATGGTAGAAATTTACTGAAGAATTTTAATCCAAATACATATATTCAGTTTACCAGAGGAAATACTAGGGGTGCATAAAATTCAACAATAACAAATACTAACTATTACTAAAACATTTTTCTTTTAAATTCTCATCATGTATTTCACATACATAACTTAAATTCATTGTTATCAGTTGCACATATAGGCAGTATTAATTTACTTTCAATGAGAAAGTTGAGGCTCAGAGAGTTTATTTTCCCCAAATTTATTGTGACATAGTTGACAAGTTAAATGATACATATTTAAGGTGAACAACTTGATATTTGAAATACATATGCATTGTGAAATATTCATCACACTGGATAATTAACATATCCATCACCTCCTGTATTTCCTAGTTTTCATTTCCTTTCTTCCTCTTCCTTATTTTCTTTCCTCCTCCTTCTTCCTTTCCCTATCCTTCCCTTCCTTTCCATTCCTTATACTTTTTTCTCTTTTCCTTTTCTTTCATTCTCTCTTTTCCTTCCTTCCTTTCTTCCTTTTTTTGTGGTGAGAACACTTCAGATCTACCCTCTTAGCAAATTTGAAGAATATGATACAATATTATTAAGAGTAGTCATCGTTGTACATCAGAACTCCACAAATTATTCATCTTCCATAACCAAAATTTTGTACCTCTTAATCAATATCTCTCCATTTCTAGAGAATTTAAGCAGATTTTCTGGGATCATAAAACTAACCAGTGTCAGAAATGGGATGATAGTTAATTTCTATCTAATCAAGACTGGTGTTTATAACCATACTTACATGTGTGACTTAAAACACTAATGTACAACTACAAAACTCACGCTTTATGGACTCTTCCTACAATTTTCCTGGATTTGGTTGTACAGGAGAAAAAAGACACATTAAGAGACAAAGCTCAACCCAAAGAAATTTAAAAATGCTTGTCACAAAAGGAACTTTCACTGATAATTCTGCACCCTTCATCTGTCAAACATTGTGGGTGCCCTGCCCATATCCTCTTGAGATGTAGCATGGCAGTGCTAACTAGCAGATTTCCAACTAATGGCAGCTACATCTTTTTGCCAGAGAACTTTCTCTGGTGGTAGAATTCCAATCAGTTCATGCTCCTGGCAAGATAAAAATGTGTGAGTAAATTCTTCTCTTCGCCATAGGTATCAACTAATGACTGGCTGATGTTGATCTATAAACATACCTCACCCATTCGATGGTGAATGGGATAACTCTGAGCTGCATGTTCTACACTGACTCCCAGAATTTCCCTGCAACATTAGTCTCCAGGTGTCCGCAGCAGAAACTTGCTCAGTAACATACTTCCGACAAATTGCCTTTCCTTTCCCATCTCCTTCTGTATTCCCCTACTGGTGTTTCTTAGGATCTCATCCAAATGAATCACTTGAACTGCTATCCTTGTTTATAATTTGTTTCTAAAAAAACAAAAACTAAGATATCACAGGATCCAATTCCAGAAAATATTAGCACTCTTAGGATATTGTATTAGGACAGTAATAGAATATCTCTTGATCTCAACTATGCAAAATGAAGTTGATAGAGGAAAAATGAAGTTGATAGAGAAAAAATTTTACCCAAATTAAATGTAAAAGAGTTTAATTGAGCAATTAACTATTCATGTATTGGGCAGTCTCCTGAGCCAGAGTAGGCTCAGAGACTGTGGTGCAGCCATGTTGTTAAAGACTTATAGATAGAAAAAGGAATGCAACATACAGAAAATGGAAGTGAGATACAGAAACAGCCAGATTGATTACAGCTTGCCATTTGCCTTATTTGAATATGGTTCACACAGTTGGTTGCATTTGATTGGCCAAAACTCGGAGACCGACACAAGTGTCAGTTATGGTCTGTTTATGCCTCCACTTGTTAGAGTTCATGATGTACAGAGAAACCTTTAGGCTGAACTGAAAATATGGAAGGAGGTTTAGGCTAAACTTGATTTGAGAAAGTCCTGAATTTGTCATTTATTTGTTTATTTTATTTATTTATTATTTACTTATTTATTTTAATTTTTTTAGATGGTGTCTCGCTCTGTCGCCCAGGCTGGAGTGCAGTGGCCGGATCTCAGCTCACTGCAAGCTTCGCCTCCCAGGTTCACGCCATTCTCCTGCCTCAGCCTTGCGAGTAGCTGAGACTACAGGGGCCCGCCACCACTCTCGGCTAATTTTTTGTATATTTAGCAGAGATGGGGTTTCACTGTGATAGCCAGGATGGTCTCGATCTCCTGACCTCGTGGTCCGCTTGCCTCGGCCTCCCAAAGTGCTGAGGTTACAGGCGTGAGCCACCATGTCCAGCCCTGTCATTTATTTTCTATAAACTGTCCAGCATATTCTGGGTTAGAATTCTATCTCATAGACTTTATAATCCTTATTTCTTCCATACTGTGGTCTAGTATCCTAAAGTCTTGTTTAAAATAGGTATTTCATTCCTGGTAAGTAGAGGTGACAATCTGAGTTACTGTCTTACTCACGGATACCAATATCCCATTATCTATTGGCATGAGCTTATTATTTGATATTTTACCAAGTCAAATAACCTATCACTGATTCCCAAATATATGTTTCATAGAACAAATTTCTGCTCTTAACACTGTGAGTCAAGATATATTGGGAAAGAGAAAACACTTGAAGTATTTCAAAACAGAAATAATTTAAACCAAGAGAACTAGAGGTTTATACAAAAATTAAGAGCTACACTAGTGAACATTGGAGAAGCTGCTTTACAGAGATTAGAAGGTCATAAATCACAGAAACTATATGACACCTCTGCCAATTACCTTAGGTGCATGGGATCCTAAAGAAATGACTTGTAGTGAGTTGCATGAAAATCACTTTCACAGCCTCTTATCTTTTATCTGCCAAAGGCCATGTGTCTGCCCTGTCCTGCCAGGGAAATGATGGTGTCTGCTCTTTTATGCTTTCCAAAGCTATGGTGAGTGCCTTCCAGTGGTGAAATGTAAACTGCAATCTTACTGATAAATAAGCCAAAGCAAGATGGTTTCAGGCTTCTACCTCTGACCCAAACAAACGAGGCAGAGAATGGAGCACTAATAATAAACAATGCTCACAGACTATCCATGACAACAAAATTACGGTATAAAATGATAACATCCAGGCAGGGTGCAGTGGCTCACACCTGCAATCCCAGCACTTTGAGTGGCCGAGGTGGGTGAATCACGAGGTCAGGAGTTCGAGACCAGCCTGGCCAACATAGTGAAACTTCATCTCTACTAAAATTAGCCGGGTGTGGTGGCACGCACGTAGTCCCAGCTACTCAAGAGGCTGAGGGGCGATAATCGCTTGAATGCAGGAGGTGGAGGTTGCAGTGGGCCGAGACTAC
This sequence comes from Rhinopithecus bieti, assembly GCF_001698545.2. Lineage (NCBI taxonomy): Eukaryota > Metazoa > Chordata > Mammalia > Primates > Cercopithecidae > Rhinopithecus > Rhinopithecus bieti. Next base: position 668,517 of record NW_016815128.1, read on the forward strand.
ACCATTACACTCCAGCCTGGGTGAGAGAGTGAGACTCTGTCTCAAAAATAAAATAAAATAAAATAAAATAAAAAATAAAAAAATAAAAATAAAAATCTGTAAGGTTAGAATAAATAAAATTGAATTAAATATTAAATAACACAACTATGTTAATATAAGTCTGCTGGAGGGGTAAAAATGAAAAAAAAAGTGTTCTGAAGTTGTATGGTCTAGGTAGGATGTAATTGTATTCAATTCGCTATAGATTGTGTAATTTCTTAGGTACCGTTAAAATGCTCAAAATCAAGCAAGTAACTTAAACACTAGTAGAGGGAAAAGTAGAATTATAAAGAAGCAGTAAATGGAAATGAGAAAATGGCAAATTTCCATCTGCCTGGGCTGAAGCTGATGCATATCTGTAACCAACATTTACTGGCCTGTAGATTGAACCATACAGCCCAATATAAAACCTGCTGACAGAAGTGCATAGGGCTATACCAACACAATACCAAACAGAAAAAAGTTGAAAGCATTCCACTGAGAACTGAAACAAGACAAGGATGCCCACTCTCACCACTTCTATGCAACATAGTACTGGAAGTCCTAGCAGAGCAATCAGAAAAGAGAAAGAAATAAAGGGCATCCAAATTGGTAAAGAGGAAGTCAAACTGTCACTGTGTGCTGATATTATTGTATACCTAGAAAACCCTGAAGACTCCTCCAAAAAGCTCCTGGAACTGATAAATGAATTCAGCAAAGTTCCAGGATACAAAATTAGTGTACACAAATTAATAGCTCTGCTATACAACAACAGCAACCAAGCTGGGAATCAAGTCAAGAACTCAACCTCTTTTACAATAGCTGCAGAAAAATAACATACTCAGGAATATACCTAACCAAGGAGGTGAAACACCTCTATAAGGAAAACTACAAAACACTGCTGAAAGAAATCATAGATGACATAAACAAATGGAAACCCATCCCATGCTTATGTATGGGTAGAATCAATATTGTGAAAATGACCATACTGACAAAAGCAATCTACAAATTTAATGCAATTCCCATCAAAATACCACTGTCAATTTTCATAGAACCAGAAAAGAGGATTCTGGAATTCATATGGAACCGAAAAAGAGCCCGCATAGCCATAGCAAGACTAAGTAAAAAGAAAAAATTTGGAGGCATCACATTACCCACTTCAAACTATACTCTAAGGCTATAGTTACCAAAACAGCATGGTACTGGTATAAAAATAGGCACATTTACTAATGGGACAGATTAGAGAACCCAGAAATAAACTCAAGTACTTACAGCTAACCAGTCTTCAACAAAGCAAACAAAAATATAACGTGGGGAAAGGATACCTTATTCCACAAATGGTGCTGTGATAACTGGCAAGTCACATGTAGAAGAATGCAACTGGATCCTCATCTCTCAGCTTATACAAAAATCAACTCAAGATGGATCAAGGACTTAAATCTAAGACCTGAAACCATACAAATTCTAACATCAGAAAAATCCTTCTAGACATTGTCTTAGGCAAAGACTTCATGACCAAGAACCCAAAAGCAAATGCAACAGAAACAATGATAAATAAGTGAGACTTATTAAACTAAAAAGTTTCTGCACAGCAAAAGAAACAATCAGCAGAGTAAACAGGCAACCCACAGAGTGGGAGAAAATCTCCACAATCTATATACCTGACAAAGGCCTAATATCCAGAATCTACAAGGAACTCAAACAAAGTAGCAAGAAAAAAACAATCCCATCAAAAAAATGTAAACTAGTACCCTTTGATCCAACAATTCCACTACTGGATATTTACACAGAGAAAAATAAGTCATTTTATAAAAATAGATACCTGCACATGCTTGTTTATAGCAGCACAATTTGCAATTGCAAAAATATAGAATCAACCTAAATGCCCATCAATGAATGAGGGAAAAGAGAAATTGTGCTATATATACGTATATGTATATATACATATATACTATTCAGCCATAAAAATGAATGAAATAATGACATTCACAGTAACCTGGATGAAATTGGAGATCATTATTCTCAGTGAAGTAACTCAGTAATGGAAAGCAAACCATCATATGTTCTCACTCATAAGTAGGAGCTAAGCTATGAGGATGCAAAGGCAGAAGAATGACTCAGTGGACTATGGGAACTTGGGGAAAAGGGTGGGAGGGGATGAGGGATAAAAGAATGCAAGTTAGGTGCAATGTCTACTATTCGGGTGATGGGTGCACCAAAATCTCACAAATCACCACTAAAGAACTTACTCATGTAAGCAAACACTACCCGTTCCCTCAAAACCTATGGAAATACAAATAAAATAAAAATAAAAAAGAAGTGTATAGGACTATAGCAACAATGTTAAAAGACTCTATACAACATTCTCTCCAGTGACATCCCCTTGGGAGTAGAGGGGAGAGGGCAGGAAAAAATTATATAGAAAGAAAGAAAAATAATTTTATGAGCACAAAAGTAATTATAAAAATTAGAAATGCCAGCTTCTCCAGATGAGAAAGAACCAGCATAAGAATTCTGGCACTATGAAAAGTCTGAATGTTGTTACACCACCATAAGATCACAGTAGATTTCCAGCAATGGACACTAACCAAAATAGAAACTCTGAAATGACAAATAATTCAAAGAATGGATTGCAAGGAAGCTCAATGAGATCCAAGACGAGATTGAAAATCAACACAAGCTTATAAAGCAATTCAAGAAATGAAAATAGAGATAAATATCTTAAAAGGAAATCAGTCAGAACTTCTGGAAATGAAAAAATTAAGGAATTTCAAGATACACTTGAAAGCTTTATCAATAGAGTAGACTAAGAAAAAAATATTCAGGGCCTGAAGATCAGTGTTTTGAACCAGCACAGTCAGATAGACACAAGGAAAATAGAATTTAAAAAAAAAAAGAGTCTTTGAGAAATAATGGGATTATATTAAATGACCAAGCCTATGAATTACTGGCATTCCCAAGAGACAAGGAAAAAGCAAATAATAATAATAATAAGTTAAAAACACTGGAAGATATATTTGAGGGAATAATTTAAGAAAATTTCCCTAATCTTGCTAGATAGGTCAGCATTCTGTTATAGGAAACCGAGAGAATATTTTTGAGATACTGTACAAAGTGAACACCAAGGCATATAGTGACCAGATTGTCTAAGGTCAACACTAAAGAAAATATCTTAAAGCCAACTAGAAAAGAAAGGTTAGATTTTTTACAAAGGGAACTACAACAAGCTAAGAGAGAAATTCTCAACAGACTCCTTACAAACTAGAAGAGATTGATGACCTATTTCTCAGCGTTCTTAAAGAAAATAAATTCCAACAAGAATTTCATATCCAACCAAACCAAGCTTTATAATAAAAGAGAAATAAAGTATTCTCCAGAGAAGCAATCACCAAGGGTATTCATCACCACTAGATCATCCTTACTAGAGATCCTTAAGAGTTCTAAAAGTGGAAATGATAGAACAATACCTGCTACCACAAAAACACACTAAGTACATAGCCCACAAACCTATGAATTAACTATCTCCAAATCAATAAATGTATTCACCACAGAAACAGAATTAAAAACAAAAGCCACATGATAACCTCAATTGATGCAAATAAATCTTTTGATAAAATCCAACATTCCTTTATGATAAAAACCCTCAACAAATTAGGCATCAAAGGAATATCTCTCAAAATAAAAACATCTATGACAAACCCACAATAAACATCATAATAGATGAGCAAAAGCCGGAAACATTCCCCTTAAGAATACAAATGAGACAAGGATGCACACTCTCACCATTCTCAAGCTACATAATATTAGAAGTCCTCGCCAGAACAATCAGGCAAGAGAAACAATTAAAAGGCATCCAAATAGAAAAAGAGGACGTTAAATTATCCTTCTTTGTTGATATTACTCTATAGCTAGAAAACCCTAAAGACTTCACCAAAAGGCTTCTGGAACTGATAAATGATTTCAGTAAAGTTTCAGGATGCAGGATTAATGGAAAAAAATCTAGCATTTCTGTACATTAATAACATCCAAGCTGAAAGCCAAATTAAGAACACAATTCCGTTGACAAAAGCCACACAAAAAATAAAATGCTTAGGAACACATTTAATCAAAGAAGTGAAATATCTCTACAAGGAAGACTATAGAACACTGCTGAAAGAAATCAGAGATAACATAAATAAATGGAGAAATATTCCATGCTCATGGATTGAAAGAATCGATATTGTTAAAATGGCCATGCTGCCAAATGTAATCTACAGATTCAACACTATTTCTATCTAACTATCAATGTCATCTTTTACAGAATTGGAAAATAAAACTATTCTAAAATTCATATGAAACCAAAAAAGAGCCTTAATAGTCAAAGCAATCCTAAGCAAAAGGAACAAAGCCAGAGGCATCATGTTACCAGACTTCAAGTTATGCTAATACTACGAGGGTACAGTAACCAAAAAAACACGGTACTGGTAAAAAGCAGACACATGTACCAATGGAATAGAATAGAGAATCCAGTAATTAAGCCACATATCTACAGCTGAATAATCTTTGACAAAGTTTACAAAAATAAGTAATAGGAATAAAACTCCCTAGTTAATAAGTGGTGCTGTGATAACTGGCTAGCCATAGATAGAAGAATGAAACTGAACTCCTACGTTTCACCATGTACAAAAATTAAGTCAAGATGGATTAAAGACTTAAATGTAAGACTTCAAAGTGTAAAAAATTATATAATAAAACCTAGAAGGTACCATTGTAGACATCAGCCTTGGCAAATAATTTATAAGTAAGTCCTCAAAAGCAATTGGAACAACAAAAATTGACAAATGCGGCCTCATAAAATGAAAGAGTTTCTACTTCAAAAGAAACTCTCAACAGAGAAAACAGACAACCCGCAGAATGAGAAAAAAAATTTGTAATCTATTCATCTGGCAAAGGTAATCCAGAATCTATAAGGAATTTAATTCAACAAGCAGAAAACAAATAACCTTACTAAAAATGTGGGCAGGCCGGGCGCGGTGGCTCAAGCCTGTAATCCCAGCACTTTGGGAGGCCGAGACGGGCGAATCACGAGGTCAGGAGATCGAGACCATCCTGGCTAACACGGTGAAACCCCGTCTCTACTAAACAAATACAAAAAAAAAAAGAAAAATTAGCCGGGCGAGGTGGCGGGTGCCTGTAGTCCCAGCTACTCGGGAGGCTGAGGCAGGAGAATGGTGGGAACCCGGGAGGCGGAGCTTGCAGTGAGCTGAGATCCGGCCACTGCAATCCAGCCTGGGCGACAGAGCAAGACTCCGTCTCAAAAAAAAAAAAAAAAAAAAAAAAAAAAAAGGGGAAGAAAAAAAAAACAAACATTTCACAAAAAAAAAAATGTGGGCAGAAGACAAGAACAGACATTTCTCAAAATAAGACATACAAGTGGCCAAAAAACATGAAAAAATGATCCACATCCCTAATCATCAGAGAAATGGAAATAAAACCACAATGATATACCTTCTCATACCAGTCAGAATGGCTATTATTAAAAAGTAAAAAAATATATAAATAAAAAACAGATGCTGGTGAGTCTTCAGAGAAAAGGAAACACTTATGCACTGCTTTTGGAAATGTAATTTAGTTCAGCCACTGTGGAAAACAGTTGGATATTTCTCAAAGAACTTAAAGCAGAACTACCATTGAACCCTGCAATCTCATTACTGAGTGTATACACAAAGGTAGATACATCATTCTACCATAAAGACACATGCATGCATATGTTCATCACAGCACTATTCACCATAGCAAAGCCATGGAATCAACCTAGGTGCCCATCAATGGTGGACTGGATAAAGAAAATGTGGTACCTATACACCATGGAATACTACAAAGCCATAAAAACTGTGAAATCATGAGTCTTGCAACAACATGGATGCAGCTGAAGTTCATTATCCCAAACAAATTAACACAGGAACAGAAAACAAAATACCACATATTCCTTACTCAGAAGTGTCAGCTAAACATTGGATACATGTGGACATAAAGATGAGAACAATAGATACTGAGGACTACAAGAGGCGGGATGGTGGGAACAAAGTCTGAAAAAATGTCTGTTGAGTGCTATGCTCACTACCTGGATGATGGGATCAATTGCACTCCAAACCTCAGTATCATGCAATATAGCCACGTAACTAACCTGCACCTGAATTTAAAATAAAAGTTGAAGTTAAAAATTAAATCAAAACCACAATCACAATGCAAAAGGGTAACTAAATGTTATTGGAAACATATAAATCAAATATACTGATTTCAGTCATCTGTGTTGCCATTCATATATAATAATACAACTCAGTGTATTGCAATCAAACACAGATTTGTGGTAAGGAGAATCGGATGCAATCTGAGAAAGGTTCAGTGGGAATTACACTTTTACCCAAGAAATGCTCAGAATGCACGCAATAAAGGAAAGGCTTAGACCATTCTGGTAGGACTGAGATTTCTAACATGGTTTGTATGAAGACATCTGTATTACTTATTCAAAATTTTCATATTGACTTTTTTGTGTCCCCAGAATAAATTGAGGAAAGGCTGAATGAAAGGAATATGAGTTGATCTTCCAGTTAGTTTATCAATGAGTACAGGTTGAGCAGTTATATCTTTATAGTCTTAAGCTACATGCAGGAGCACAATGTGTATTAAGGAACCATTCTCACCCTGTATTGAAGTCTCTCATGGTCTGATTGTAGTTTTATTCAGCCTTATTATCATCACAATGTATGACTTCATGAAGATTTTTGAGAAATCATCAAGAGCATAGTGGCTCCACTACACATTTTTTTTATTTCTCTTTCCAACAGAACTTTAATGCTATTCAGGTGTTCATTTTTCATCATCGTAGCCCATGTGCTTTAGGATTTGAATTTGTCTCCACAATGAGTCTCATTATTACAAAAACAATTGCATTCTTTATGCCATAATTTGATCCAAATAGGTGAAAAGGGAGACTTGTTGAGGCCTATGGGTAAATTCTCACTTTTCTAAAAGTGGGACTTCACCTGCTGGATATGAGGAGCAATGTATCCCTCTTTGCAACTGGCAGCAAAAATTTGATGTGGGAGTACTTATGATTTATTGTCTACAAAGCTAGGCAACTGCAGAGAGTGAAAGGGAATGCAACTTATTATTTTTCTAGATAAAAGGTATGTATAAGTCCATTTTCACACTGCTACAAAGACAAACCCAAGACTGGGTAATGTATAAAGGGAAGAGGTTTAATTGACTCACAGTTCCACAGAGCTGGGAAGGATTCAGGAAACTTACATTCATAGCAGAAGGAAGAGGCACACCTTACATAGTGCAAACGAGAGACAGTGAGCAAGAGCAGGGAAAATCTGCTTTATAAAACCATCAGATCTTGTGAGAGCTCACTCACTATCAGCAAACAGCATGGGGGAAAATGCTCCCATGATCCAGTCACCTCCCAGCTGGTCCCTCCCTCGACATGCGTGGATTATTGGGATTACAATTCGAGATGAGATTTGGGTGGGGACACACAGCCAAACCATGTCAAGATAGAAACTGGATATTTCCTAGTAAGCAAGTTGAATGGTCACCTTATAAAATGAGGAATAGGCTTAGGAAGAAATTAACACTCAAGGCAGCACAATAAAAAAAGACTGAGATTGTGGTTATATTAATGAACTACTTGGCTTTCCTTCTGCAAATGTATAAAATTGCTTTATCTGGTGGGTTTCTTTGAGTAAGGTCTCTATTGCTTACAGTTTAGCACACTTTAAATGACATACTTGGTACTAATTTATGTTTGTGTATTTACTTTAGTGATTGGGGTATATAGAACTATTCTGGTATCAAGAAATATGACACATACAATAACAGGGAAGAAGTAGGCCTAGGAATGTATAATTTCATATGACATTAAAGATAAGGGCCTGGCACGGTGGCTCATGCCTGTCTGTAATCCCAGTACTTTGGGAGGTCGAGGTGGGCGGATCATGAGGTCAGGAGATCAAGACCATCCTGGCTAACACAGTGAAACCCCGTCTCTACTTAAAAATACAAAAAAACTAGCCGGGCGTGTTGGTGGGTGCCTGTAGTCCCAGCTACTTGGGAGGCCGAGACAGGAGAATGGCGCAAACCTGGGAGGCGGAGCTGAGATCCGGCCACTGCATTCCAGCCTGGGCGACAGAGCGAGACTCCGTCTCAAACAAACAAAAAAAAAGATAAGCATAAAAAAATACCCTGAACTAGCATGTGGTTGAAGGCCCTGCTGATAATCCAGCTCATGTATTTGGTGGTTTTCATTCTAGCAGCATCTTAAATGCATATTCCTCCCTTTCATACAGAGGTAAGATTCTATGCCAAGGACCAGGATAATTTACTTCTATTTCCTGCCATGGCCCTATGTACCTGGGGCTTGGAACAAGCTGTGTTCTTCTTCTGTGTCTTAGATTCCTTATTTCAGTAGCTATTGTTTCCTTTTGTCTTGTCCTTTTGTCTTGTCTTTCTACCTTGCATTAAGGGAGGGACCAAGACTTGTACCTTCCAAAGAATCAACTTCAATTAATAAATCAAGTTTCAGTTGGTAAACACACACACACACACACACACACACTTTTTACATAAGATATTTTATATAAATAATTGTTCAATTGATTATCACTTTTCACCTCTGTGATTATCACTTCTTACCAACCTTTTGTTTCCGAAGTGTTTCAATAGCTATGGTCTTGTTTAACTATTACAATGATTAAATTCACCTTCCTTTGTGATATGGAAGGAGGATGGTGGGCATAGTAAGTTTAGATTTGAAACTGGGTGGCTGTCTCCTAAGTTGATGGATTTGTACATATTGAGGGAACTGAGAGAGAGAGAGAGCCTCGTAAAACCATTTGAGAAGCTAAGTGGTGCAACGCAGAGCGGCTTCCACATGACCAATCAAGACCAAATAAACAAAGAAAAACTACCTGTTGTCTTTATCGTAAGGAACACTAAATAATAAGGAAATGGACCTTTTTTTAGTAGAAAATAGGCTCAGGGTTGCTTCTGAAAATAATTTAATAAGTTAAATAATATATAAAATGTACATATAAAATGTATTACTTTATATGTGATAATATATGATTAATATATAATTTATACATTTTATACTCATTAAAACTATAAATATTTTAAGTCATCTATTATTTTATATATAATAAAACACAAAATATTTTGGATGGGTTATTTATGCCAGCCACAGCATGAATGTGGCTGAAATATTAAAACAAAATACTGGGGAAAAGATGGGTCATGGATGATTCCACAAGAGCAGAAGAACAGAAATCATCACCAGCCTTCAGACAGGTAAAGTAACGCTTAGGGAAGTGAATAGCTTGCCCAATGTCATCAAATCATTATGAAGAAAAGTGACATACATTCATACCTTTCACAAATATCAAGTCTTGTCCTCTCGGCTTTCAGCTATAGCATTTGTTTTTATAAAATACATTCACAAATGAGCCATATTCATCTGCCAGTAAGACAGGAAAAATTGAAAACGTTGCCCTATAGTAATGAACTTAACCAATAGAATATAATCCAAGCAGGTCATAAAAAAAACTGGGGAGACATTAAGAGGCAGGAGTGTTATCATTAAAGATGATGATCAAGCAGTGGCCCATAAACATCTTCAATCACCCCAAACCACAAACCTCTAGTGCTATAATGAGTCTCAAGATTTTATCTCTGATACTATCTCTTGGAAGAAGAGTTATTGAGGATTTTCTCAGTCATTAAATCATTCAGCTGTTAGAAGTGATTAGTTCCCACACAGATATAGTCTATTTGACCTAGATAGCATGCATTTTATAAGTAAATGAGAATGTGGCCATCACTTTTGCAAAAGGTCTATGCCACAACATTCACTGCATGCTCCTAAAGCCCTCAGCATGTCAGTGCCTTCTACATTTATCCTTATTGGTGTATGATGAATCTCTTTAATATAATCAACAAGTTTACTCTTACTATGAGTTGTAAGGGGTGAAGAAAGTTGACAAGGTCATTTATTTTTGAACAAGACATCAGTATATTACATAGAAAAATCTTTGATCATTTCCTCCTTCAGTTAGGACAGCTCCTTAAATTAGAGATGTTTAAAATAAAGTAATTTTATAGATGGAGGAAAAGAGAGTGAGAGAAAAATCTCTCTGCCTAAGATGGTTAATATTGTTAAATAACAGCATTTTCATTTGTGGACTCTTGATGCTAGGTCAGCACATAATTTATTACAAAACATTGTTCATCATCATCTCCTGCATACCTTGGGACCTCTCACATAAATTTTCTGATTTTTTTTTTACTCCTAGGATAATCCTTGCCCAATGACTGAGTCCCACTACCAGGGCCAGTGTTCTGAAATCAAGCTGGCTTATCATTTCCACGCTTCTCATATTTCCTGTGGTTCAATACATGATGTTGCAGGACTTCTCCCTAGCTCAACTAAAGACTGGGTCCCTGTCACACAGCCATGAAAGATTAGACTCACAGACAATTTTCATGATGAGAATAATTGGATATATTAGGTAAAAAAAAAAAATAGAAAATGTGGGGCGGGGAAACAGGGACCCTCCACAAGGCCAGAGTCCCTGCTGGTGCTATTCCTGCCTTGCAGTTTGAATTCTCCGTTCCGCACAGAAAGAGGAGGGGCTGGGTTCCTCCTCACTGCAAATGGTGTGAACCTCTTTGACTCCCACCCAGTGTGTGGTATTCCCAGTGTGCAGGTTGGTTGGAGACTCTGCCAGGGAGCCCTTCCCACCTGTCTGTCTCAATGGGCATCACTCAAACTACAGGGCCGCAGATTTCAACAGTCATCCGCTCCTTGACCCTATTTGCACCTTGACTCTGCCCATAAAAGTACACTTCTCGATGTATTTTTCTAAAAATCTCTCAAGTTTTCCACTGGAAATGTGGCTTCTATAACCCATTGCCACATGGAGTAAAATTGGTTTCTCATTCACCCACATTTTGCCGTAAAAATATTGCCCTGACACTTGACAAAATTACTACTCAAATTGCTCAATGCCGCCATCTTGGATTATCTTATTTCCTGCCTCTACAAGATGAATCTTCATTGGTTTATGAATTAACAGATATTTGCATAATTATCATGAGCTTTTAGTCAACATGAAATCATTCTCTGAAGTAAAAAACACCAGCAAAACCAAATACTATTTTAACTAATTAAGATAGCTATTCTGTGTTCCTCTTGTATAACCATGACTAATCATAAATGTTTTTTAATGTTATAAAAATTTTAATGAAAATATAAATAAAATATAGATCATTATCACTATTCTTACAGTCATCATTATTATAAACATGGTTAAACATTTAATATAATAGAATATACAGTGCTATAGATTTTTTAGTACAGGACATGATTCTGACCCATAAGGTATTTCCCCTCCAGTTAAATACAAGACACTGATGTCCAAAAACAATCATTAACAATTTAAGAGAAAGACCACAGAATTAGTAGTGTCATGCTCTATCTATTTGGAATTTTAATGTTAAGATATACTCTCAGGGACTGTTCTTGTTCTATAATATGACTTGTTTCCCCAAACCATTATTTATCTTAACCCAATTTTATTTTCAGTCTTCATTATTTTGTGTCATGAATTTTCCCAGAATGCCTTCACTCAATTCTGCCCTTGGAACACTAAATTTGGGAAGGTCATTTTGCTATTTTAAGTAGAATTAAGATCAGTGAGGCTAAGGACCAAGTCAGTTTCTTTTCTTTTTTAATCAAATTATACATGGCATTTAACTTGGTAAATGACTATGGAAGGAAGGAAGTAAAGAAGAGGGAAGGGAGGAAGGGAGGTAGGGAGGGAGGGAGGAAGGGAGGAAGGAAGTTAGTTTTTAACTTATTTAAGTAAATAGTAACAAGTACTATTGCTGAATTGTCAGATTATTTCTAGTTTTGTAAGAAACTGCCCAACTGTCTTACGAATTGACAGTACCATTTTGCACTCTAACTAGTAATATGTGAAAGTTCTTTTTATAATTTTTATTGAGTAAATTTAAGATATACAACATGATGTTTTGAGATATCTATCTATGGTCAAAGTCAAATCAAACATGGAGAAAAATATTTAATTTTAAATGTTTTACTTGGCAAGCAATAATTGCAGTTAAGGGTATAGACACACAGCAAGTTGTCTTTGTTATGTGCAAAAAACAAAAAGAGGTTTAGACATTTTATACAAAGGAGAAATGTAGCATTTTATATGGAAGAAAGTTATTGGCATTTACATTTCGTTTTGAAAGAAAGTTCACTGGTACTAGTAAAATTCTGGAGAGCTGGCAAGCTCTGATTTGTGAGTGATGGCTATGAGTAAAATTATGGGTCACAGAAGGTTATTTCAGCAGCTATTAGGTAAAACTAATTTCAATTTACCACAGGCAGTTTCAACAGCCAGAATCTCAGGGAATTACATTCTTGGAGCAATGTTAGGTGCTCTGAGTGGATTCTCACCTGGCCTCTCAACTGTGTTTTAGTTGGGTATGACAAGAATGAAATTTCTTTTATTATTAACTTCGACAATTTGTACAAAATGAAATGATAGAGATAACGTATGATAAATAGAGATAACCTATTCGTCATCTCACAATATCACATAGTTACTGTTATTATTTGTGTGTGTGTGTGTGTGTGTGTGTGTGTGTGTGTGTTTTGGTAGGGGTGCATATGGTAAGAGCACCTAAAATCTCTCTTAGAAAATTTTCAATAGGCAGTGCAATATTAACTACAGTCTCCGTGTCGTGTTTTAGATCTCTAGGTTTATTTACCCTGACCACCTGCAACTTTGTACACTTCGATTTATATTTCCCCATTCCTCCTCTCCTGCCTCTAGTAGGCACCATTCTAGTTTCTGTTTTTATGTATTCAACTTTTTTTTAGGACTTCACATGTATGAGAGATCATGCAGTGTTTATTCTTCCTGTGTCTGGCTCATTTCCCTTAGTATAATGCCCTCCAGTATTTATCTTGTTGTCAGAAATGGCAGGATTTTCTTATTTAATTAAACTTGAGTAGTATTTCTTGTATTATATATATACTACAATTTTTTGTCTTATCATCTATCAGCTAACATTTAGCTTGTTTCTGTATGTTTGCTATTGTGAATAATGCTGCAATAAAAGTAGAACTGCAGATAGATTTATGAAGTGCTGATTTTATTTTCTTTGGGTAAATACCAAGAAGAAAAATCTCTAGGTCATATGATATTTTGACTAGGTTTGCACTGAATCTATAGATTAAGTTGGGTAAAGCTAATATCTGACAATATTGAGTCTTCCTATCCATGTACATGAAATATCTCTCCACTTATTTTGTACTTTGATTTATTTCATCAGAGTTTTTAATTTTTTTCTCATAAGATTTTGTACATATTTTGTTAGATTTATACCTGTATATCTTATTTTTTGGTGTTCTTATGTAAGTATTATTGTGTTCTAAGTTTCAACTTTTACCCGTTTATAGGTAAATAGGTATAGAGGAAAGTGATTGACATTAGTATATTAACCTTGTTTCCTGCAACCTTGTTATAATTGCTTATTAGTTCCAGATTCGTTTGTTTGATTTTTCAATTCTTTTGAATTTTTACATAAACGAACATGTCCTCAGTAAACAAAGACAGTTTTATTTTTTGCTTTCAAATCTGTATTGATTGTATTTTCTCTTTTTGTCTTATTGCATTAGCTAGGACTTCCAGCACAATGTTGAAAAGGAATATGGTGAGAAGGACATATCTTTGCCTTGTTCCTGATTTTAGCAAAGAAAGTTATTAGTTCTTGAACATTATGTGGAATGTTAGCTGGAGGTTTTTTGTTTTTTAGACGTTCTTTATCAAGTTGAGGAATTTCTTCATCGTTCTTAGTTTGCTGACAGTTTTTGTCGATAGTGGGTATTGAATTTTGTCAAGTATATATTCTGTATCTATTGATGTTTTCATATGATTAGCCTTCTTTAGTCTGCCATTGTGATTTATTGCATTAATTGATTTTTTAAAATGTTGAGAGAGTTTGCATATCTGGAATAAATCTTATTTGGTCATGGTCTATCAATTTTTTATACATTATATTTTCTAATATTTTGTTGAGGATTTTTGCGTTTATTTTGTGAGAAATATTGGTTTGTAATTTTATTGTTTTCTAATATCTTTATTTGTTTTTGGCATTAGAGTAGTGCTGGCTTCATATAATAAGTCAGGGAGTATTCTCTCTGCTTCTTTTTTTTTGGAGACAGAGTCTTGCTCTGTCACCCAGGCTGGAGTATAGTGGGGCAATCTCGGCTCACTGCAAGCTCCTTCTCCTGGGTTCACACCATTCTCCTACCTCAGCGTCCTGAGTAGCTGGGACTACAAGCGCCCGCCAGCAAGCCCGGATAATTTTTTGTATGTTTAGTAGAGACGGGGTTTCATCGTGTCAGGCAGGATGGACTTGATCTCCTGACCTAGTGATCCGCACATCCTGGCCTACCGTAGTGCTGGAATTACAAGCGTGAGCCACTGCGCCCAGCTCCTTGCTTCTATCTTCAGAAAAATATTGTAGAAAATTGGTAAAAATTGTCTTCTTAAATGTTTTCAGGAATGTACTGGTAAACACACCTGAGCCTGTTACTTCATATTTTGTAAGGTTATTAATTATTGACTCAATTTCTTTAAGAAATATATGCCTATTCAGATTGTTTATTTCTTGTTGTGTGAGTTTTGGAAGATTGTGTCTTTCAAGAAATAGGCTGTCCGGAGCCATGAGGTCCGGAATTAGCGGACCTCTGTTGCTTGATCTCTGCAAAGCGGAGACAAGAGGGCACATTCCCGGGTTCTTTATTTACAAACCCTTCCCGCGCGCGCCCAAAGCTTTTCCCGCGCGCGCCTAAGTTTCTCCCGCCCGCGCCAAAACTGTTCCCGCGCGCGCCAACCTTTCCCGCGCGGCCGCAAACATTTTCCCGCCCAGGAAGATATGCAGCCCAGGGCGCAGGTGCGATCCCGCGCCCGGGAAAAGTACAAACCCACGGCGCATGCGCGATTGTAATTTGAGAAGACCCGGCCCCCCGTCACCGCCCTGGCCCAACCTCTTCCCCTGCCAGCCTATATAAGGCATGACCCTACATTCAATAAACGAGACTTGATCAGGCTGTTTGTCTTGTCTCCATTTCTTGTGTTTTCTTGTCTCCTCCATTCCCACTCCCCCTTCCAGGGTCTGTTCGACTGTCCTGCAGGTCGGGACAATAGGCCCATTATGTCTAGGTTATTTGATTCGTGGGCACAGAGTTTTTCATAGCATTCCCTTATGATGTTGTTGATATCTGTGATCACTGTAGTGATGAGCCCTCCTTCATTTCTGATGTTAGTAATTTGTTTCTTCTCACTTTTTCTTTATCATCCTGGTAATAGGCTTAAAATTTTGTTGCTCTTTCCAAATAAGCAGCTTTTGATTTCATTTCATCTCTCTATTTATTTTTGTTTTTTAATTTTGTTGACATCTCAAATTTTTATTATTTTTCTCTTCTCTTATCTTTGGATTTAATTTTCTTTTTTTCATCTCCTAAGTTGGAAGCTTAGGTTACTGATTTTAAATCTTTCTAAGCGTGCTTCGAGAGATTTTACATCTACCTCTACTGCATTCCACAAATTTTGGAGTATTTTTTTTTTTCATTTACTGCAAAGTATTTTTTAATTCCTCTTGTAATTTTTTTGACTTATGTGTTATTTAGAAATTCCTTGTTTAATCTCCTAGTATTTCAGAATTTTCAGCTATTTTCTCTTATTGATTTTTAGTTTAATCCTGTCGTGATCAGGGAGCATACATTATATGATTTATTCTATTTTGTTAAAGTGTGATTTATGGACTAGAATGTGTCTATCTTGGTGAATGGTCCATGTGAGTTTGAGAAAAATTTGTATCTTGTTCTTGTTGAAGTTTTGCATACATGTGAATTAACTATGTCTTTACGGATTTTCTGGCTATTGGAGCTGTCCCTTTCTGATAGAGAGATGTTGACATCTCCACTTATTAGCAACTTTTTTAAGACAATGTAAAGAATAATCCCTAAAGGGAAAAACACAAGAGAGCTCTACTCGCTCCTTGGCTTTCTGCCATAGGACAGAAATATACCACCCTTATAGTAGCAATTGATTTTTCAATAAAAGGCATCCAAGAAATTCATTGGGTGGATCACATCTTTTGAAAAAATGATGCTGAAATATTTGGATATTATATTGGAAAAAAATGAATAAATCTTTCCTCTTACTCAAATATTTTTTAAAGAACTTATTGATATCCCATTGGTCAAAGACCAAGAGTAAAAGCTAAAAGTAACATGTTGCAGAAAATATAAAAATAATCTATGCAAACTTGACATTTGGTAAGATTTTAGAAAACACACAAATTGCACTAATCATAAGAAATACGGAATTAAACATAACATGAACTTAATCAAAAGTAATACTTTGTTTATCAAAAGTTACCACTAACAAAAGGAATAGCAAAACTACAGACTGAAAAAAAATTAATAATATGTACATGTCATACATATCTTATACCAGAACACAGAAAAGTGACATATAAATAGTCAAAAAGGAAAACCACCCACTTAAAATCAGGATCAACACATTGAAAAAAAAAAATTCTTAAAAGAAAGATATGCTTTGGGGTCAATAAGCAGATGTAAAAGTGCTTGATTTTCCTATCATCAGGGAAATGTAACGTTAGACTGCCTTGAGATACGGCTATCCTCTCACTAGAATGAAAGCTATTTATACACACTGGCAACACTGAAGGTTAGCAACATCTGGAACAAGTAAAATTCTCCTATGTTTTTGGTAGGTGTGTAAAATTGTATAGCCACTTTGGAAAATGATTAGTACTTTCTTATAAAATTGAACTAATATCTAACCTGTTACTGAGCAATTATGCCATGAGATACATCCATACAAAGTTGTGTACAGCATAATCTCAGTAGCTTTATGCATAATAGTCTGTAAGCAACCCAAGTATTCATCAATAGAAAAAATAATAAACATTGTCAATGAAAACATATACAACTACTGATACATGGAATAAAATAGGTGAATTTAAATATCATTATGCTGAATAAAATAACTTTGATGCAACAATTGCAACATATTGTGGATTTCTAAAACAGTGTAATCAAACCTGTGGTGATATAAATCAGAAGGATCATTGCCGCCGCGTTCAAGGTAGAGATAATCTAGAAAGAAGCATGAGGGAATTTTAGGATAGTGAAAATGTTCTGTTTTTTATAGTGGTATTTCTTAAACAAATGTATATGGCTTTCAAAACTCATCAATCTCTACACTGAAGGACTGGGTCTTTCACTGTGTATACATCCTATCTCAATTTTTTAAAGTGGAACACAAAGAAATTACCCTGTCAGAAATATGTCTCTGCCAAGATTTTTTAAATTAATTCATTACATGCCTATTTGTACATTGTCTGTCACAATGCAGACATTTGTGAAATGTTGTTCTTTCTGTGTTCCTTGGTATGTTGTAGAATTTTTGACTTGTAGGCTCAGTGGTTCAGTGCTGCAGTGGAAAGGATTTGAAGACAGGCATATTTGTGTGTTTAGCTGAGTTCTGTCACTGCTGAGAGTGTTAATTTTGGTAGGTGTGTAAATTGTATAGCCACTTTGGAAAATGATTAGTACTTTCTTATAAAATTAAACTAATATCTAATTTAGGCAAATTCCTTCTGAATTCCAGAGTATCATTTCCTCGTCTGAAATATAAGATTTTATTTGGATAGTCATGATGGCAATAGAAAATGTATATACAATATCAGACAAATAATAGTTGTTCAATAAGGAATTGTATTTTTAAATCGAGTTTGTATATATATTGAGAGATTCACAAACAACTTTTCTTGTCTAACCCTAACCATTTTAATATCTCTATGGGTTAGAAGTTATTGCTATCCCTCCTTAAAGACTGGGGAATTGAAAAAAGCTAAGTTAATATTACAAAGTACCAAATAACAAAGTTAGACTTTCATCCATGAGAGTTGAACTTGAGGTTGCTTTTTCAGTATGACTTTCTTCCATTATCTCCCATAAATGGAGATGATGGTGAGGATAATGATGGTGATAATTATCCATCTATTTACAGTTCTCTATAAATCTCTTCTCCAATTCCTTAGACAGAGGACCATAATGACTAATTTAAGCTCTTCAGTATCAAGAAGCTAACAAATCTAAGGGCATCATCCTTGCTGAACATCTTCAATGTTTAAAATTATTGTCTTTATCCTGAACTAAAATTTCCACACTGGACTTTATGTGCTCGCTGTAAGCTATGCTGAACTAGTCTACTCTTTTAAAATGCTAACCTATAAAATGCATTAGAATGCCTATTAGGGCAGATTGAGTCTTTTCTCTTCTCTTGTATTGTGACAAGGAATTTACAGAACATATTCCTTGCGTGATTCTGAGAGACACGGCAAGCAGCCCACGGCTGACAGAGGCACACATCTGGCTTTGACTGGGTCCAGGGCTAATAATAGCCCGATGGAGCTTACCTCGCCTGAATCCCTAGTCTTATCTAGTGCCTCTAAATCTTAAGTGACATGAAAAAAAATCTCATGTCATTTTACTCCCCCGACCTCCTGCTCTGTTTTCTCTGCTTCTCTTACCCTGAGATCGAATGGAATCTCCTGGTTCAGAAATCTCGTTATAAAAAATGCAGTAATAATGGGAGGATTTGACTACTATAGTGTAATCATTTTTTTTTTCTATTTAATGGGTAATGCTAAATATGAAGTTTATAATAGTGAATTTCAATCAATTTGTTTGTAGTGGTATAGATCTGGTTGAAGATACTGTCTGCTCAGGGTTGGAAGTAGGGTGAAGCTAATGAGGTGACCACCCCAGGAACAACATTTAAGGGTTGCTGAAAGTCTCCATAATCAAGATCAATATTTTAACACAATATTAAAAAAAAGTTAATGCAAAATAATTAAGGAAAAACAAAACACCAACTTTTAAAATGAACATAGAATCAGTTTGGTGATCACTATAGGGAACATTTATCGAGCAGCTCTCCTATAATAAAAATATGACACAGCTATATCTTGTTATGATGGGATGTATATCTTCTAAAGGATGATTCAAAAACAAAGTGGAAAATTAAGAGGGTTGGGGAGAGGACTTGACAGGAACAGACAGCTTGGTGCTGCTCAGTGTCTGAGTTGAATTTATAAAGTGGAGAATTAACAAGGAGAGGTTGGAGCCTCAAGGATATCTCTTGGACAAGCAAGGTCAGTAAGTCAGACAGGAGATACTGTAAAACAAAACTCCTGAAAGACAAGGAATTGTTCTGTATGTCTATAAATATATATTTTTGGGGTGGTATTATTAATAATACCAATGAAAACTTAATTTAGAAAATACAGTTTGAAAGAAAACACAGCAATGAAAACTTGAATTTTAGCTCTGTGTCATTCATTAGTAGCAATAACAGTAGTTCTCATGTTATTAAGTTGCTGTAGGAATTGCATGAATGACTAATATACATTTACAGTAGTACCACAATAAAGTGTCACATGCAATAACATAGTTACATTTATTTCTTTAAACTTTTATTTTAAGGTCAGAGTACAAATGTAGTTCATTACATAGGTAAACTTGTGTCATGGGGGTTTATTGTACAGACCATTTTATCACCCATGTATTAAGTCTAGTACCCAGTTTCCTCAAATAGTGCCTCTTCTTTAGTGTCTCTGCTAAACTTCTTAGTTTTTCTTTAAAGATAACTGTCATTAATCTGGGTCACATTATTTTCCATCACTCTCAGCTTTTCTCACTAGTCATTCGTATGATGTAATCTATCAACATCCACTTGCTCTTTGGCATACTTATTAACAGCCTTCTGATCTTTTCTCAAGACTGTGAGATTCTACTATCTCTGGACTTTCCCCCTTCACCATCCTGGATCTTCTTTCCTCTCTCTGTATTTGATTCCTGTTTCCTCGATTTTAAGGTTTATATTTCTTTATTTCTTCACCTATTTTAGAACAACATACATACAATGCTTGAAAGAACTTAAAAAAAGCTATTCTAAATTGTATACAGAACCAAAAAAGAGCCTGAATAGCCAATGCAATCCTAAGCAAAAAGAACAAAACTGGAGGAATCACATTGACTCACTTCAAACTATGCTGCAGGACTATAGAAACCAAAACAGTATGGTACTGGTACAAAAACCTACACATAGAAAAATGGAAAAAAAAAAAAAAAAATAGAGAACCCAGAAATTAAGCCACATTCATACAACCTTCTGATCTTTGACAGAGTTGACAAAAATAAGCAATGGGGATAGGACTCTGTATTCAATAAATGGTGCTCAGAAAACTGGTTACCTATATGCAGATGACTGAAACAGGACCTCTTCCTTACACCCTATATAAAAATTAACTCAAAATGGATTAAAGATTTAAATGTAAAATCTAGAACTATAAAACACTGGGAGACAAACTAAAAATAACATTTTGGACATAGAAACAGGCAAAGATTTCATGATGTAAATGCCAAAAGCAATTTCAATTAAAGCAAAAATTGACACATGAAACCTAATCAAACCAAAGAACTTCTGCATAGTAAAATAAACTATCTTCAGAGTAAACAGGCAACCTACAGAATGGGAGAAAATATTTACAAACTATATATCTGACAAATGTCTAATATCCAGAATCTACAAGGAACTTAAACAAGCATAAAGGCAAAAAACAAACAACATCATTAAAAAATGGGCAAAGGAGACATGAGCAGACACTTTTCAAAAGAAGACATACATGAGGCCAACAAGTCTATGAAAAAAAAAAAGTTCAATATCACTAATCACTAGAGAAATGCAAATCAAAACCACAATGAGATACCATCTCGTGCCAGTCAAAATGGCTATTATTAAGAAGTCAGAAAATAACAGATGCTGGTGAAGTCGGGGAGAGAAAGAAATGCTTATACACTGCTGGTGGGATTGTAAATTAGTTCAACCAATGTGGAAAGCAGTGTGGGGATTCCTCAAAGAACTAAAAACAGAATTGCCCTTTTGCCATTTGACCCAGTAATCCCACTACTCGTTATATACCTAAAGGAATATAAATCATTCTACCATAAAGACACATGCGTGCCTAGGTTCATTGCAAAACTACTCATGAATCAGCCTAAATTCCCATCAATAGTAGACTGGATTAAAAAAAAAAATGTGGTACATATTCACCATGGAATACTATGCAGTCATAAGAAATAACAAAATTATGTCCTTTGCAGAAACATGGACGGAACTGGAGGACATTATCATTCACAAACTAATGCATAAACAGAAAACTCAATACCTTAATACCATATGTTCTCACTTATAAGTGGGAGCTAAATGATGAGAACACTTGGACAGAAGGAGGTGAACAACAGAAACTGGGGCCTACTTGTGGTTGGAGGGTGGGAGGAGGGAAAGGTCTTGGAAAAAAAATCTATTGGGTACTATGCTACTATGCATAGTACCTGGAAGATGAAACAATCTGTATGCCAAACTCCTGAGACACGGGTTTACCTATGTACCATACCTGCGCATATCTCCCTCAACCCAAAATAAAAGTTAAAATATTTTAAAATAAATAAACATTAATAAAGAATGTTTGAAATAGTGACAGAGGAAATAAATCCTTGTGACATTACATATCTTGTCTCCAATTTTTTCACTTCCTTAATTTTTTCTTTTAGTATATACTTTTATATTGAACACGAGTTTCCTTTTGAATTTTTAAAACGTTTTGCAACTGATTTCTATCTTCTAGTGTTGCTATTGACAACACCAATTCTATTCTGATTCTCACTTACATTTTAAACCTGTGTTTTCCTCCTCTCTGAAAAAGTATTTGGTCATATTTACCAACTAGGTATCTTGAAACTTTCTGACGATAAGTATGTATTTTTCTTTTTTTTAATTATACTTTAAATTCTAGGGTACGTGTGCACAACGTGCAGGTTTTTTACATATGTATGTATGTGCCATGTCGGTTTCCTGCACCTATTAACTCTTCATTTACATTAGATATATCTCCTAATGCTATCCCTCCCCTCTCCCCCAACTCCACGACAGGCCCCAGTGTGTGATGTTCCCCACCCTGCGTCCAAGTGATCTCGTTGTTCAATTCCCACCTATGAGTGAGAACATACAGTGTTTGGTTTTCTGTCCTTGTGATAGTTTGCTCAGAATGATGGTTCCCAGCTTCATCCATGTCCCTACAAAGAACATGAATTCATCTTTTTTTATGGCTGCATAGTATTCCATGGTGTATATGGGCCACATTCTTAATGCAGTCTATCATTGATGGCCATCTGGATTGGTTCCAGGTCTTTGTTATTGTGAATAGTGCCACAATAAACATATGTGTGCATGTGTCTTTATAGCAGTATGATTTATAATCCTTTGGGTATATACCCAGTAGTGGGATTGTTGGATCAAATGATATTTCTAATTCTAGATCCTTGAGGAATTGCCACACTGTCTTCCACAATGGTTGAACTAGTTTACAGTCCCACCAACAGTGTAAAAGTGTTCCTATTTCTCCACATCCTCTCCAGCACCTGTTGTTTCCTGACTTTTTAATGATTGTGTCTATTTTATGTTTCTCTCTTTTCTTCTTTATTCGTCTTGCTAGCAGTCTATCAATTTTTCACAAAACTGGCTCCCAGATTCATTGATTGTTTTGAAGGGGTTTATTTTTGTGTCTCTATCTCCTCCAGTTCTGCTCTGATCTTAGTTATTTCTTGCCTTCTCCTAGCTTTTGAATGTGTTTGCTCTTGCTTCTCTAGTTCTTTTAATTGTGGTGTTAAGGTGTCAATTTTAGATCTTTCCTGCAGACAGATCAATGAGACAGAAAATTAACAAGAATATCCAGGACTTGAACTCAGCTCTGCACCAAGTGGACCTAATAGACATCTACAGAACTCTCCACCCCAAATCAACAGAATATACATTCTTCTCAGCACCACATCACACTTACTCCAAAACTGACCACATATTTGGAAGTAAAGCACTCCTCAGCAAATGTAAAAGAACAGAAATTATAACAGTCTCAGACCACAGTGCAATCAAATTAGAATTCAGGATTAAGAAACTCACTCAAAACCACTCAACTACGTGGAAACTGAACAACCTGCTCCTGAATGACTACTGGGTACATAATGAAATGAAGGTAGAAATAAAGATGTTCTCTGAAACCAATGAGAACAAAGACACAACATACCAGAATCCCTGGGACACATTGAAAGCAGTGTGTAGAGGGCAATTTACAGCACTAGATATGCATGTATTTTTCAAAGTACTTATGAATCTTTCCAATTTGAAGACTTGTAAAATATTTTTTTCTGTATTATTTGGTGTGAATTTTTTCTATCTCTACTTTGTCTTATACTTATTTACAGCCTTCTATGTTTCTTCTGTTTTCCCATATATTTTCATTCTTTTGAGTTATTTTGATATCATTTTAGTCTATATTTAATTTTCAGCGAAGATTTCTTAATGTTTCAAAACATATTACCTTGTTCTTGAAATCTATGGTATTTCTTTTCTTTTCTTCTTTCTTTCTTTTATTTTATTTTTTTATTTTATTTTATTTTTTGAGACAGAATGTCGCTCTGTCACCCAGGCTGGAGTGCAGTGGCGCATTTTCGGCTCACTGCAACCTCCACTTCCCAGGTTCAAGTGATTCTCCTGCCTCAGCTTCCCAAGTAACTGGCATTACAGGCACGTGTGACCATGCCCGGCTAATTTTTTTGCATTTTTAGTAGAGATGGAGTTTCACCGTGTTAGCCAGTGTGGTCTTGATCTCCTGACCTCAAGATCCACCTGCCTTGGTCTCCCAAAGTGTTGGGATTACAGGCATGAGCCACCACGTCAAGCCTATTTTTATATTCTTAGGAATGTATTCTCGTTCTCTGACAATTTTTATTAAAATGTCATCTTTTTGTTCTGTGTCCATAATACCTCCAATTTATATATGGAGATTGACTGTTATTTTATTGATTCTTTTATTTTTGATGCCACCTTTTGGTCATTATTATATACTTTTTCAGCCAATGTTTATTTAGCTTTGTCAGTATGTGCATCACTTCCTATTATTTCAGCCTTCTCTTCTCAATGTAACTTTTCTACTTGAAATTGATTCTTGATTTTGTCCATAAGAGTTTACAAGAGGAAGGCTTACTCAGTTTTCTTTCTTTGTAATGTTTTGCTTTGTTTTCTAAAATGTTTATTTTTGTCCTTGTCTATTTGTTCTTGATTGATGATGGTTTTGTTGAGCTTATATTATGAGATTGATAATTGTTTATATTTAGCACTTGGGATCTATTTTTTAAATCTTGTATCCTTTATTTTATTGATGAGAAAAAAATTATCATTCCACTCTTTATTTCTTTGAAAGAATCTACCTTTTCTACTATTTTTCTAGTAGTTTTCTAAGTGTATTTGAATGCATGTTCTCTATGATTTGTCTATTTATTATTATAACTTCCTCCTTCTTATAGGCTTTACATAGGCATTAAAATCCCTTAATATAGGCCTTAAAATCCCTTAATATAGGCATTAAAATCTCAAAACCCTGTCCATAAGTTGTATATCTGTGTTTAAAACTTCCATGGATAGCTGCAATATTACCACTTTTTTTTTTTTTAGTGTCTTGCTTAATTCTTAGCACCTAGAACTTCTTTCTTTTAAATTCAACTGTATTTGCTGTATCTATTTATAACCATATTTACATTTAGCATCTGTATTTCTTAGTATACATTCTTATCAAATCTATGTGTCATTGCTTGAGGTTGAACCTGCTTTACAAGGCCATGGTAATTTTTTTAAAAATTCCCACAGAAGCTTTTGTGCAATATTGAATTTCTCACTAGCTTCTTTCTTCTTTGAAATGCCAGAATATTTCTATGCCCCATACAATCAAATGTCAGGTTGCATGTTACATGTTTTTCCTAGGAGTAGTTGTATATATATGTTTTTTTATCATAAGCATTGTAAACTGTCTTAAAAGAAAGATATACCTTAATCCTTAATCCAATGTGACAATGAACTAATCTTATAACAGACTTGGATTCTTAAGGAAGTCTGACAAACTGTATAAACTAAAAGTAAAGTATTATGCCATATAGAAATTCAAGCTCATGAAGTACATTCATCTTCACAACAATCTTGGGAGCCATATTTCATCATTTCGCTTTACATATTAAGCATCTAAGCCTTGAGGAAGTATAGATCCAAAGTCACACAGTGAAATCACAGTAGAGAAAGGGGTCAAGTTCAATTCTTCTGCTTAGTAGAGTATCTTTACTACTGTTTTATATTTCGTATGCTGTTTCCTTGCTTGAAAATTGGGGTTTCTGTGAGATTCAAGGAAGGCTATGCATGTGCCTTTGCTGTGTAAACTGCCAGGCGCTGCATAACTGAAAACTGAGGATGGCTATAATGCCAAACAGCAGAATCCCACCTCGACGGAGAGGAGCCAAGCCTTTTAGACCTTGGTTAATTACCACGGTGGCCATCTTGTCTTGACCAGGTTCCGCTGAAAGGATTTTATTGGTAGGGTAAAGCACTCAGAAAATCTGAGTATGAGATCAACTCTTTCCATAGCATCATCTCCCTAACAAAAAGCTTGTCTTACTTGTTCATCTAAAAGGAAAGAAATATATCGGGTCTCCCATCCTTAGCATTTTTGTTCCCTTGGCCAGAAGTGTGTCTTATCCTGTCAGTCTTGATACCTGTAGGATTTTATAGCTCTCTCTTCTAGGCTTGATGCTGTCTTTGTTATGATTCTTCTTCTAGCCAGGTCTCTAGTGTGGCATGAAAGAGGGATTTGAGGTTATTAGCAAGCTCATTCCAGGCAGAAACGACTCCCCTACACTTGGCTGGCATAGCTATATAAGCCCTTTATCGTTAGAAAAGCAGAAAACCATTTAAAATTGAAGTGCAATTAGAGCCAATGTACTTCAAAGCAAGTGTATTTACATGTAGGCTAATTAAAGAAATCTTTAAAGAATTCAACATTACAGATGGTACACTGAGGAAAATGTATATTTGGTTATATCCTTCTTTCTCTCTCAGTGCTAAATTGTACAATAAACACATATTCATTTATAGAATTCTCTCAAGTTGTTATGGCAACTGAAATTTAGGGTCAGACAGAAAATTCATTGTTGCCATTGTTCCCTGAGCCTAAATAAATAGAGTTTTAAAATCTGATATGAGCTTTGAACATCACTGAAACAGAGGAAGTTTACTTTTGTTGCCTATGATTTCATGTCTAGATTTCAGTCTCTTCTCTGACAAACTTCATTATGTCTTAAAACTTCAGTTTCTTTCCAAATAATTTTGTTCCACATAAATGATTGAATATCAAGTAATTTAGAGTTAATTTGTATGTGTCAATGTCATTTTTGTTATTTCTAGTGAAAATTTATTTACTTACCTTTTATTTAGGTAATCTTGCAGGGGTTGATACAGACCCTATTTAATGATCTCTGGCATATTTCAGATTTGTTTTCATATCTATAAAATGGGTTTGATAAAACAAGACCCTTTAGAAGCTTATAATAATAAAACACATAAGAGAAACCTCTTCAAAATAGCAATTTATAAGGGTATTTTCATGTGCATTTCAAAACTTTCATTTATTCATCCAGAAAATGTGGATAATGCATTTAATATGTGCAAATACACACTAAGAAAAGGCAAAATAAAATACAATTTAATGTTTGTCCTCAGAAACTCACCTGTTAGGCAGTAACCTCGATACGTTGAAGTTCTGGCCAACGGTGAAGAAAATATCCAATAGATTGTAAGAGGAAAATAATGAATTTCAATTTTAGCCTTTATCGGCAGAGACTGTAGCTTGTTTTATTAAGCTGTCTAAACGAATAAGAAATCAGTCTTATTGTCAAAGTATGTACAGAGTACTATGAAAATTCACAGAAAAGATTATCATCCTTTAATAAGGAAGAGGTATCTGATTCTTCTCTTGGCCTGCTACTATTTTCTTGGCCTCAACTCTAATTCTAGCTCTGCTATGGCTGTGGCACGTAGGTCCATGGTGGGGTCGGCTCATTTCTCACAGAAAGCTTCCCACTTCAAGCCCACAATCTGTTTCTCCAGCTTGCTGACCCAGGGCATCTGTGATACCATAGCTTGGGAAATATGCAGAATGTTACTCAGACATACACACATACACAGCCAGAAGTTCAGGAGTATAGACATGCCCTGGGGCAACCCTGAAACAACAGAGTCAGGAGAGGATAGCTGAATTGTCTTTCCCTGTTCGACAGAGTCCCTTGCGCCTTCTTTTTGATATCGACTCTCAAGTAAACTGCATGCATAACTATATTGACTCACGCTGTGCTTACAGAGAGAGTCTGGGCTAAGGCAATTGCCCTAGGAGTAGACCTTGAAAGCCATTTCCCAGGAGGGATCCTGCAACTGGATCAATCACCCGTGAGATGACGAGAATCTCACTGTTATTAATAAGAGGAAATGGAGATAACAGAATTTGCACATATTACCATTGAAACAACTAAAACTCTCATTTGGTAATGTGGCAGAACTGGAATGTGCTTCATGAAGAAGGAGGCAGAACTGAGTTGTGTCATAGCTCTATCCTTTCAGTGGAATAATATTATGATAATCATCAGGCTATGAGATTGCCCAGCTTGGGTGTGCGGCATGGGAAGCCTTGCAAAAAGAAAATGAAAGGCTCAGATTAAGCAACCATCATCTTCATGCACTCTAAACAACCACAGAGCCTACAAGGAATTGTTTAAAGATAGTTTATATATCAAGAAACTCTCATCTCCTGTATCAGCAGGCAAGGATGTGTTGAAAATGAGCCTTAACTTCTCTTTGATAATGATGGAATGATTGTTGAAAGTCTTAGCTAACAACCAGTCTGAAACTGACCAGCAAAAGTGGTGTCTATCTTACAGGATCAGGTACATATGCAGTAAGCCAATAGCTGACATATACCGTGCTCTCACTAACAGATAGGACACAGGGCTGCAGGACCCAAAGGGCCAATGCAGTATCAGCTTCACTTCCATCATTTTCGGTGTCCAACATGTGGAGAGTCTGCTGATCTTCCCCACAACCTTAGACTCTGCTGGGTTGAAGTCATAGCACACAGAGTCAATATCAGGTTACTTTAGGCTTCTCACACCTGCGAATCAACTGACAAAAGAAGTATTCTAATGAAATGGGTCATAGAACATGAGGAGCTGGGGGTTCTGCTCCAGAGTCACAACATCGGTGTGTGTCTGTCACCAAGGGTGTTCTTTCTGCCCTTCTTTCCAGTGACAATGGCAAGTGGACAACTGCCGCAATTGAGACCAGCAAGAACAAGGCTAGGATATTAGTTTCATCAGGAATGAGGTCTTTGTCACCCATCAGGCAGGTGACCCACAGAAGGTGGCCAAAGGTGAAGGAAATGTAAAATAGGTTGTAATAGGGAAATAATGAATTTCAATCTTAGCCTTTATCAGTGGTTAAAGCTTGTTTTATTAAGCTGCCTACATTAGATCTTTTTTACAGACTTGTAGCTGTCAAACTTTGATGACTCGGTGATATAGTAGACAATGTAGGGCACACACAAACAATGCAAGGGTAGACTCTATTAGATGCCTCTTACGCAGAGTGTCACATCCTCATCCAGGACTCGCAATCATTCAATCTGTGACTAGAGCAAATGGTCTTGTACAGGCTTTAGACCACATTGCACTGACAGTGTTACATCTTAAGCCTATATTTCACATCTTGTGTTTACTTCCCGGGCCTTCTTTGCCATCATGGACATCAGTGTGATGGCCTTGGCATGCATTCACAACAGCTAAGAATTACAGAGACAACCCTTACCAATGGGGCACAAGAGACAGACAAATAAATGTCTCTACCTGTCATTCCTGGAAGACAATTTGGGGGAAAATGCTACACATTACTAAAAGATACTGCTCAGCTCAAGACTCTGTTAGAAGAGTACTGACCACATCAACACATGTCTAAATTTTTTAAACCTTATCTAGATCAGTGAATTCCTACTCCTGAAGATCACCACCCAAATAAGCTATACAATGTCTCCTATCTTATCATTGGCTCCACTCTCCACTCCATGGAAAAGTAAGATGAAAAGTGTCATAAAATAGTGGCAATGATTCCTAAGGAATGAAGAAGAGATGTCCAAGTTTTTGACCAGAGATGAGAAGGCAGTTGGGACATCACGCTCATAAACAGACAAGAATAAAAGAATTTATCCAATATAAAAAAACAGTCATCAGTAACAGAGAAGCTTACTTTAGAGAGACAATTCTCACTTTAGAGAGACAATTCTCCACCTGTATTAAAAAGTAGAATTGCTAGTGTTGTTGTCATGTATGCATTTAGATTATTTCTTCACTAATGTAGCAGGCACAGCTCCAATTAGGTAGTTGTGTAGAGTTTATATGAATGTCAATATAAAGTTATTGTGGCCGGGCGCAGTGGCTCAAGCCTGTAATCCCAGCACTTTGGGAGGCCGAGACGGCCGGATCACGAGGTCAGGAGATCAAGACCATCCTGGCTAACATGGTAAAACTCCGTCTCTACTAAAATACAAAAAACTAGCCGGGTGACCTGGCGGGCGCCTGTAGTCCCAGCTACTCGGGAGGCTGAGGCAGGAGAATGGCGTGAACCCGGGAGGCGGAGCTTGCAGTGAGCTGAGATCCCGCCACTGCACT
Organism: Rhinopithecus bieti; assembly: GCF_001698545.2. NCBI lineage: Eukaryota > Metazoa > Chordata > Mammalia > Primates > Cercopithecidae > Rhinopithecus > Rhinopithecus bieti. The sequence continues at coordinate 698,341 of NW_016815128.1, forward strand.
CCAGCCTGGGCGACAGAGCGAGACTCCGTCTCAAAAAA
>NW_016815128.1:698523-704169 GCF_001698545.2 Rhinopithecus bieti
AAAAAAAAAAAAAAAAAAAGTTATTGTAAGGGCCAGTAGGTGACATAAAGGGTTGTTTTTGTCTAGGTGGATATTCTAATTAAATGAAGACCACATGTCATTCTAATGCAGACTGCATTATTCAGCTTAAGCTGGTAGCCACGGGGAAGAACAGGCAGATATGTCAGACCTGGTAAGTACTTTTCTTATGTAACTAGAAAAAAATTAAATTAGTGTGGAAATTTAAGAATATTTAAAGAAATAATTTTGCTAAAAATACAACCAATAGTATGGCTCTGTGCAAAATATGGCCCCAGATTTGTGTCTTCTTGTTTAGTTAATGCTCTTTACATTTTAGATAACCCACTATTTTATTCAGTTTAGTATTCTGAGCTTGAACCGCCTGTTGTGGAATCAGTAGCAAACATGGATTTAGATCTGTAACCACATCTCAACTATCCCTGTTTTTTGTGTAACTGTAAGGCATTTAATATCTCTTAATCCAAGTTTACTCTTTCATATTATAGTCCAACAATAACAAAAGTACCTAGATAAATATAGTTATAAAATCTAAAAATAAAAAATATAAAGTATAAACTGAAAGTAATAATAAATACTCAAGCGTCACATTGACAGAAATAAAGTAATCAACTTACATAAAATCCCTGCACAACTCTTTGCACAATGATAATTGCTATTAATAATATTGTTCATATCCATATAGTTATTAGTTGTTATTCTTATTTCAAAATTTTACCCCTGTGGTTAATGTAGCTACCAATTTCGCTTAGTTGATTAACAAACCTTTATTGAGATCTGTCATGTGATTGCTTATCCATCATAAATGTATACAAATAGTCAGTCGCTCTTCTTTCCTTTTTTCATTTTTTCTTCCTCCTATCCTCTTTTCTCAAATGGAGAAGCTCTGCATTTTCCACTATCTACCTTTAGGTTATGGCACCATTCAGTAAGTTCAGAAAGGTATTTTTTCACCTGAGGGTTCTGGTTCAGGAGTTGTTAATGAAATGTCACAATAACAAAGACAAATAAGTCAATACAGTTTGCAGCTTTATTAAATTGATATCAGTTTAGAAAAATAAACTTAATTAGCAGAATAAATTAACTGCAAACTTTAACCTGTTAACCTTGAGTTTTTTTTAACTTCAATATATAGTTAGAGGCTTCTTTTCATATAGTGCTTGGAATTTAGATACATTAACCAGCTTTTCATCAAATGTCACTTACCGTAAGTTAGTTATTGCTTGTTTGTTTGTTTTTTTGTATGTCAATTATATGCAAACATGGGGAAGCATTTCTAATTAATGTATTCATCAAATTTTGTTTTAAAATAATTATATTGTCCTTCATTACTAGGTTCTAAAATTTATGTGATACTGAGATACTTAACTGCTAACTGTTGATATAGTTGATTATGTAGATTTTTTTTATTCAAAATGCTTGGAACAAGAAGTGTTTTGAATTTGGAATTTTTCTATGTTTTGGAAAATTTGCATATACATAATAAGATATCTTTGGAATGGGATCCAAGTCTGAACAGGAAATTTATTTTTGTTTCCTATACATCTTATATACATAGAGTGAAGGTAATTTTATGCAATAGTCTAAATAATTTTGTGCCTGAAACATAGTTTTTATACATTGAACCATCAGAAAGTAAAGGTCTCACTATCTTTGCCACCCATGGGGACAATCTGTGGTTGTTTGGCATCACTGTAATTCCTGATGCTGAATTTCTATGCTATCAATAAGCAAATATTTTCTTACATATATTTATGCATTAAAAACCTAATAGTAAAAAAATGACACATAATTAATACATTGAAAAAATAATGTGTTAAGGGTAACTAAGCACACAGTAACATCACCAGGATACCATATAAACTGCTAAACAGCAGCAACAACAAACAATGGCTGGCTATCGGTCTCCATCTACGTTTCTGTGTTTTGATTAAAAGGTTCATTGCATTTTGAGAGGGGAAAAGAAACATCAGAAGCAGTTGAGGGACCAGAGAGTGAGTCCTCGAGGGATGAGGAGACATTCTGTTGGATGACTTTTTGAAATGTTTCCTCCAGAGTCATCTGCATCATTAATGGTTTTTGTCTTAAAAGTCTCTCTTTGATTTTATAACCTAATGTGATTTCTTGTTCTATTATGAGCAACTCCTGCTCTAGTCTCTCAATAAGTCCATCACACACCATCACCATGTCATCAACAGGCACTTTTTCTACAGTGTTAACAATGTCATCTTCATTATCACTGTTAATCAACATCGCCTTGATTCAGAGCCATTTTTGCTATTTTACCATCAGTCAATGAATGAACAAGTGGAGCCTCATTATTGATATTAAAAACTGCTTCAAGATCTACTTCTTCCAGTTTACCAGTGGACTCTGAAAGTATAATTTTTGCATATATAAGGAGTCCAGGCTTTTTCTTTATTTGACATACTCTTGAATCTCTTAAGGTCACACCACCTTGCTCATCATCATCACTGAACACAGTTGGCAGGTCAGAGGCTGTGCCAGACATGTACAAATGTGTCTTTAGTCACTGTGTTCCAAGCATGTAGCATCATGTATGCTAAAGTCCTTTTGAAAATCTTCCACACCAACACTTCTGTTCACTGCTGCTACAGTGCTGTGCAAGAAAGTGTTTTTGTATTTACTCTTCATTGATCTAAGGATAGCATGGTCACATGGCTGAATTAATGAAGTCACCCTTGAGGGAAAGTTCATGACATGGCATTTCTTTTTATAATAAATTCGGCTGCAGAAGGAGCAGAATACTCATCAGAAAATAATAAAATATTGCAACCATTATCTAGTCCGGCTTTCCTTCATTGAGTATAAGACACTGGTAAAAAGTATTTGTGAAACCACTTAGAAAAGATGTTTCTAGTGATCCATGCCTTTTTGTTAGAATAAGAATGAACTGGTAAAAGAATTACTCCTTGAAAACAGGGAGGATGCATGCTTTTGCCCATCACAGCAAGTTTACACTTATGCATGCCTGCTGCATTAGCACATTCTCCGCAGTTATTCTGTCCTTGGCATCCTTAATTTCTACAGGAGCTGTCTAATCAGCTGTAGTCAATGACTTTCTAGGGCCACAACACCACAACCATGATATTTCATCAGCATTGTAGATTTACTGTGGTGTCCTATTTTTATCAGTGACAGCCTTGGCGAACTTACCAATTAATTTCTCTGCTGTTTCATAATCAGCAGATGCTTTAAAACAAAACATATTTAAAAATCTAATGCTGCATTATTTCTGATAGTTCTGCAATCTGCGTATTCAATACTTACTTTTTTTCTCGCTTTCAGTTCATCATGACAGATCTTTGATTGTCTCATGACCAGCATACCTTTAAATGGCATTTCTTTACTATAATGCTGATGAATCCACTCTTTAAAAACATGATCAAAATCTTCATTGTTATCTTTCTGCAATGTCTTATGTTCTATTTTTCACTAACTTCTGTTCATCATTTTCAGCATATAATTTCAACAATTTATCTTTCTGTTTCTTCAGGTCATGTGTGGTGGTCATTCCAACACCATGCTCTTCTGCATGATGTTTTCCACTTACACCACCATCCAGTTTCTCCAACAGCTTGACTTTCTGTGCTGTAGATAAATATAAATCCTTCCACTTTGTCTTAATACTTTTACCCATAGGAGTATATATAGACCTTTTAGACGTTTTCTTTTCTTTTCTTTTTTTTTTTTTTTTTTGAGACAGAGTTTCCCTCTTGTCACCCAGGATGGAGTGCAGTCATGTGATCTCAGCTCACTGCAACCTCCGCCTCCCAAGTTCAAGCAATTCTCCCGCCTCAGCCTCCCAAGTACAAGTAGCTGGGACTACAGGCACCTGCCACCACGCCCAGCTAATTTTTGTATTTTTAGTAGAGACGGGGTTTCCACCATTTGGCCAGGCTGGTCTTTAACTCCTGACCACAGGTGATCCACCCACCTCAGCCTCTCAAAGTGCTGGGACAACAGGAGTGAGCCAGCATGCCTGGCCTTTTTGATATTTTCAAAAAAATTGTTACATTACAGAGCAGGTAATAATAATACTAATAATAAAACACACAAACACAGTAATTAATGCATGTAGATCTTGGCCACATTTGGAGCATTTTGAGGAATCTGCTGTTGGCACAACCACCCTGTACATGTGCTATTTTATTGCACTTTGTGTTTATGTGGAATAATCTAGGCATAAGTAAATAATATATATTACAGTCAAAGCAGGCTAAGAAAGTTCTCACTCTTGGGAATGCTGAATAAATCATGTGTTGTGGACCTGCATTTTGACTGCAGACTATTACATGAAATCACGTATGAATTTTCCACTGTGGCATAATGTCAGTGCTTAAAAAGTTTCAGATTTTGGAGTACTGTATTTCAAATTTTGGATTTTCCTATTTTGGATGCTCAATCTGTAAACGGTAGTAAATCATACCTTCTTAGGAAATGTTCCAAATTTCAGTATCACTCATTTACTAGTCTAATATGTTGACATTTTTACACCAAAAAAAAATAGTATTTTTTTCATCTGTACACATGCTATAAATGATCCATGTAAGCATACATGATCATTTTCTCCCAAAGGTCTGATGAAGCAGTTTTGCTCACACTCCTCAAACAATCTGTCTTTGCCTTTATTCATGTTTTTTTTGGGGAGGTCCAGAGTTCTCATCTTTTGTGTTAGTCACTCAACAGAAGTGGCCAAGAAAGTTTTGAGCTGCTCTAAGTTCTCAGTGTTGCACTGAGTGCTAGAAAATAAAAGCTAAATAAGGTAATGTTCTTGTTCTGAACAGCCCCATTGATTAAAATAATGTAAAATAAATGTTTAAATGTCTACACTTCCAAAATATATATGTAAGTAGTAATGTGAAAGTTTTAAAATGCTTCTTGAGGATGGGGCTAAGTTTCATAAGAACTTTGGTGTCATATTAAATAAGATTATTGCGTTCATTAAATGAATAGTGAAATGATGTGAGTTCAGACAGAAAAGAAGCAACAGGAACACCAAATATTTAAAAACACTTGTACTTTTAAAATGTTATGGTTTTAGGAACTTCAAATTCTTTTGTCAGGAATCAACAGCAGTGTAAGAGTAAAAACTGTGTGCTTTGCTGATGATCCTGATTCCAAAATCAATGCAAGTCGTTAAAAATATTAAGCATGAGCATTACGTGGTCAGATTTGCAGTTTAGCAATAGCACTCTGCCATCAATGGGGAAGGTAAAGAATGGTGAAAACTGAAACACAGATAACAGTTATGGAACATTGCAAGAATGCAGAAAAATAATTAGTATTTTCAGCCAAAAGCTTGGTAATTGGTGCAAATATGAGGTAGATAGGAACTATCTTAAACAAAATGAATTATTAGGGGTTACTACCTGGCTATATATAGGGATTTCTGGGAGTGTTACATGTCCTTTTTTTTTTTTTTTTTTTTTGAGACAGAGTCTCGCTCTGTCGCCCAGGCTGGAGTGCAGTGACTGGATCTCAGCTCACTGCAAACTCCGCCTCCCGGGTTTACGCCATTCTCCTGCCTCAGCCTCCCGAGTAGCTGGGACTACAGGCGCCCGCCACCTCGCCCGGCTAGTTTTTTGTATTTTTTTTAGTAGAGAC
>NW_016815128.1:705841-725210 GCF_001698545.2 Rhinopithecus bieti
CCGCCTCCCGGGTTTACGCCATTCTCCTGCCTCAGCCTCCCGAGTAGCTGGGACTACAGGCGCCCGCCACCTCGCCCGGCTAGTTTTTTGTATTTTTTTTAGTAGAGACGGGGTTTCACCAAGTTAGCCAGGGTGGTCTCAATCTCCTGACCTCGTGATCCACCCGTCTCGGCCTCCCGAAGTGCTGGGATTACAGGCTTGAGCCACCGCGCCCGGCCTTCTGGGAGTGTTAATAGGAGAACAGTAATTAAAATAGGTAACAAGAAAGTAGCATGAGTAGGGGGAATGTAAAGTAAGTTAATTTTTGAGCCTGCTAATACAAAAGGATCTGAGAGGTGACCTGGTGGGGAGTCTGGTAAACAATAGAATAGACTTATCGAAGGGTATAGCTTAGACTGCAGTTCTAAGAATGTGGCATACATTTGCCAGTTATGCATTCACGCAGGTGGTAGAAGTAGTGGACATAGATAAGTCCTGTATAAACCAAGGACATTTTATTGGGAAGCTAAAAGAAAAATGTAACTCAAAGAAGGGAACATAGAGAACTCAAAGGACCCATTGTTGGAGACATAGAAGAATTTGAACCTCTGCTCTGTCTCCAAAATCTTCCCCAAGAGAATCACTCTCTTTCCTTAACTTCCAACAATAATTACATGCCAATAAAAGCAATATTATCTTTAATTCTAACCTTGAATTATAGATGCTTATTGCATGCCTTATCTGCTTTATCATTTTGTAATACAGGGGAAAAGAGATGGGAGCAAGATTTGTGACTAGTGATTAGTTTTTGCTTGTTTGTTTGTTATTTAGTTTTCCAGAGTGTTTCACACATTGCTTTTAATAATTGTGGCTGCTCACTGAACATGTTTCAAATGTACATACCATTGAGCAAACTACTCTAAGATAACATAAAAAATAGAACCCAAACGAAAAGAAAATGGACCAACTGGAGCATCAAGAAACAAGGTGACTTTCAAGGAGAATTCTGGAATAGATATTTGAACAAAGCCATAAACCACATTTCTACAAGGAGCAAAGGGGAGGGTGTATTCCAGTGTCTGAGAACTGAGAGCATGAGCACCTGTGCTGAAAGAAGTAGAGACAAATAAAATGCTTGGTGCACTGTTTCTCAAGGAGTTTCACAGCTAGGTGTAAGAATAAAGAAACACCCAAGAGTGGAAAAGAAAGGCTACTCTATTGAGTGTGCCATTATAAGACACAGATTATATGTACCAGAGAATCAGGAGAGAAAGAACATTTTTTACAAAATCTCTTATGAATAATTGTGTGTGCATGTATGCAAGTGTGTTTATGTGTGAACGTGAACTCAGTTTTATACAAAGGAATTTTGCATAGCTGTAATTTTTGACCTCACTCCTATTAGGTCTTTTTTATTGCTAGTTGAGTGATGTATGCCATTAAGAGTAAAGTCCAGAGAGGAAGTTACTTGTTCAAAATCACAAATATAATAAATTTAAAATCCAGAATAAATATCATAGATATTGCACTCCCAAACCAGTTCTCTAAAAAGTGTTTCCTACCACAATGGTCTAATAACTAGCAGGCTGACTCTGAAGCATCTCTCTGCAAGTTATCTGCTAGAAATTCCTTTGCATGACTCTCTCCTAATAATCTGGTAGAGGAGAGTGTCACTGAAAAGACATACGGCCAATTGAGGGAGTTAGCTGATAACAACACTTTGACTGATGATGGAAGCCTCCTACAGCTCTTGTACTTCTCTTGGGTTGCACTATAGGTGGAAGAAGACCGCTGTAATTTATGCCACATGCTTAATAAAGGCATAACTTAGCTCAGAGTAGCACTAGGAGCTGTATTGAATCTGTTTTGAAAGGACCTCCTGTATGCCACCCTTGTCTGCTCTCTAGCTCAGCCTGGTTGGGAAGACATTGTTTGTAGAAATCTATTATTTTGTTACTGTCAGCCTAGCTGCTGCCAAGTTGTAGAATCTATCCCATCCCAGACACTTCCTTGCTGTTCAAAGGAACATCAGATTATAGAGCCAGAGATTACTTATACAATTATTGAATTAATTAATTCACTGACAGGGAAACAGTGACCCAAACCTGTTTCCTGGACTCTGTAGCTCACATATGTTGTTAATGAAAAAGCTATGGTGATATTCATAAAGTATTTATGTTTAAAACAGTCTCAGGGTAATTTTAAAAACTGCCTTCTGAATATAATTTCCTTCTTAAAGAAAAAAGACTCTGAAGATAGTCAGAGCCTCTATCTCAATTCCAATTAATAGCTATATATAATGATTATATTATTTAAATGGATATCTATCATGTGCCAAACAACTTTCCTTATCACTGGTGATTCATAGATAAAATGTGCTGACCAGTAATGAGAACCCCATCAAGAACCAAGAACTGCCTAACCTTTAAGGGATGGCAGAATTAGACAAATGCTTGAATTTTACAAAACTCCATGGCACTACAGATGAGAAAGAAAAACACATTAATTTTGAAAACTTATGCTTGGTTATTCATGACTTAACACAAAATCATACATAGGACACTGAACACTTTTCTAGTCCACCATGATACAATATATCTCGACATCAAACCTAAACGACCTTAAAAATGGGAGGATATACTTTCTAAATAAAAAGATTCAGCTCCATCTTTTATTTTAAATTTGAATCACTTACGCAAAAGGCATCTGATAAACACTTTATGTGCCAAAGACTGGTATAAGCAAATGATAGCACTTCAACAGAAACGTTACAATGAATGAGCACAAAACGCTCTGTTTGTATATGGAGAAAAAAAGAAAGGAAACTTAATTTATATTTTATTCTGCCAAATGGGCTGCATGTCTCTAAAAAAACACAAACGCATGAGTAGAAGAAAGTGTTGGTTGGATGAATTTTCCATTTAAGACAAAGTATAAATATTTGCACTTATTAAGGAAAAAATACACTGATCATTGAAAATCAGAAATGATGAAAATTGTATTTATAATAAGAAAAGTAGTTTTGAATCTTTACTCAGGGTCAGAAAGACATTTTTGTAATAGGAATAGAAATTCTGATTTGGGTAGAAGAGTTTTATAAGGCTATGATTCTGTTAATTTCTTCAGAATCCTTTCTAAAGTGTAATAAATGATAATTATTCATTTGGATAGGTCTAGGAATTTTTAACTCTCTAAACTTCTTTATGAGCCATTTAAATAGCTTCTGACACACGGTAATTAAAGCTGAGCTCTCCTGGAAGACACAGTCCTCTATATTCTCTTGGAAATATAAGTGCTCATTAAGATGTTATGAATTGAGCATGAAAAATCCCATAAGTATTAATATTACCTTCTTTTCACCCATTCTTGGGTATTCTTCACCTAACTAGTTGACTAAGAATATGGAGTTCAGAAAATGTTTGTTATTATTTCATGGAGACAATGCTTTATAGTGCTTTCCTCTTTTTATAACATTTATTATCTTATTCCATGTAGCTTCATTAGATTTAACTTAGGAAAATTTTTATTTGTTTCACATATAAAAGTTAAAACTTTATTACTTTTTTCTGATAGACGTTTTAATTCTACTTCTGAACCAAACCAAACAACAGCACGATACCGTTCAGGATTCCTTAGAATCTTTGAAGAAACAGAATCATGTTTCATTTTTCTCAACCTGAGATATTTGAGACCAACCCTAAACCTAATACGAAACTTCACCAATGTCTATTTATTTTTTAATAATCCCATGTTACCAAAAAACTTCTCCCTTTAAGATCCACGTTTATGGGTAAATAAAAGAATTTTTATGAATTTGGTATTCTTATTCTGAGACTTTTGTTTAGGAAATTAAAATAATACTATTTGTTCTTTGCCATATTATTAAATAATACATACAAGTATGTTATTTCAGCTATGTAAATTCCAAATAAAAGTATGTTTTGATATTAACTTCAATCAGATACCATTTTAGGGTTTTTGTTTGAATTTTTATTTATTTACTTGTTTGTTTATACTGCTCTAAGAACATTTAACAGCAATCTATCCTCTAAACAACTTTTAAGTACATAAAGTTTTAAGTACATTGTTAACTATAGGCACAATATTATACAGTAGATCTCCAGAACTCATTCTTCTTGCAAAATCAATACTTCACACCAATCAAACAACAACTCTCCATTTTCCTCTTTCCCCATCTCTTGGCGATCAACGTTCTACTCTCTGCTTCTGGGAGTTTGACTATTACAGATACCTCATGTAAGTGGAATCAGGCAATATTTGTTCTTCTTTGACTGGTTCATTCACCTTAAAATAATATCATTAAGGTTCATTCACATTATCACTCGTGTCAGAAATCCTTCTCTTTTAAGGCTGAATAATATTTCATTGTTTGTATTTACCACATTTTCCTTATGCACTCATACATTGATGGATATTTAGTTTGGTTCCATATCTTGGCTGTAGTAAATAATGCTGCAGTAAACATGGGAGTGCAAAAATCTTTTTCAGATCCTGATTTTAATTTTTTAATGAATATTCAGAAATCAGACTGCTGGATCGTAAGTAGTTCTATTTTTAGTGTTCTGATAAAAATCCATACTGTTTACCACAGCAGCTGCACCATGTTACATTCCCACCAACAGTGCACAAGAGTCCCAATTTCTTCACATCCTTGCCAACTCTTATTTTCTTAACAATAGCCATCCTAACAGATGGGACATTATATTTCTTTGTGGTGTTGATAATCATTTCTCTGATATTTAATAATGTTGAGCATCTTTTCATATACTTATTGGCTATTTGTCTATCTTCTTTAGAGAAATATCTGTTCAAATCCTTTGTCCATTTTTTGACCAGAGTTTTTTCCTATTTGGTTGTACAAACTCCTTCTATATTTTGGATATGAACCCTGAACCAGGTATGAATACATTTTGGAGTAAGTTTCTAGGTCTAGGTGAAAATGAAACAACTCAAAATCTGTTGAACATTTGTATTTATTTGCAAGCATATAGCTTTCTCTCTCAGACCTTGCAAATAACTTTATTCATTTGTGGACTCAATACATACACTTTCAGCAAACATTTATTAGGTATTTACAACATGCAAACTCTTACAGACACTACGAGATTCAAGGATGCATGGCATGAAGGTTTTAATCTAAACTGTATTTCTCCTCTACACATGCATAGCTTGTTTGATAATTCATAGGGTGATCAGTAACTAAAAATAGAATCAATTCAATAGAATTAAGACAATTAGTAAGTGTGCACATCCATGTATACTTTTGTCAATAAGTTAGCTATAAATGTTATGAGGGAGTTTATGTGTCACAGAATTACAATGCATACATACAGTATTAGATATAATACTTTTGCTCACCTAAAAGAGCATTCCTTCTCTCTTTTAAATCAGACCTTTGAAATAATTTAAGGGAATTCTTGAGGGTCACACAAATAGTAAATTGTGCAACCAGCTCTAAAGTCCGGATCCCTGAATTCCAAAAGGAGAGCTTTGTTGTGTGTCATGCAATGTTTCAGATTCACACCACAGAATTGGTGTGTGTGCACAGACTCTGTGAGCATCCACAAGATGGAAATGATTCTGGAATGCTGTGTTGAGCATTTATGCAGTTAGAACTTCTCTGATGGCCTGAGGAGTTAGCGAAGCTTCCAGAGGTTTCTCACTTCAAAATGAGAAGGAGCAAAAATAGCAGGAATGCTTGGTTTTATATCTGGCTAGTGCTGGAGCACACATATTCGAAGTCAATGAATCACAGAGTATCCAGTTGAACAGAAAGGGAAAAGGGAAAGTTTGCTGAGACATTTATTTCTTTTGAGTTCTTACTTTGTTTTACTTCCACCATGAAACATAATTCATCTTTCGTATTTACTATGAACTTCCGATATGGCTAAATCTATTGCATTTGTTTCCTTTGTCATAATGACAATTTCCTTCTCTTTGTAATTCTCCTTGTTTGTTTTCTCTTCATAACAGTTTCTTCATGTATTCGCGTTAATCCAAGCATTGAAGAGAAAAAGAAAAGTGACTATTGAATGGGAAGGGCTAGGCCACCCTAACTTGACTACAACTTTTGTCTTTGCTATGTTGAAAACCAATCAAGGCATTGGACTATATTCAAATTATTGAGTTAGTTTTGCTTTTGCAGGATAGTATTCAGAAACATAAATTACAGCAGACATATGGCTGTCCCTCATAGAAATTATATATTTGGTTTATTTTAAGGGATTATAATGCCAGATTGCTATCCACATCTGATGACATTTGACCTAAATGTATTTGTGGAGTAAACATAATTAATAGGAAATGTATTAACAATAAATTGATTGTAGCACAGGATTTTATTCCTGGCTCATATGTACATTTAACTAACCTTCTTCTAGTCAACATATAGTCTATTGTCTTCTGCAAAGAAGGAAAAATAACTACTCCATATAGGTAGGTCTCGAAAAGTACTGCCAGGGGAATTTTCAAGAAGCCACTGAGATTTATAGGAAGAACATCACTAAGGGAAGATAAGGCCTAGATATATAAGACTTAGTAGCTTGAATTTGAAGTAAAATCATTCAACATTTTATTGTAGAATTTCTTTCTTGCCCAAGTTGTATAGACTTGCCATGAACAAGAAAGGGAAGGGTGCAAACAACCATAATAATAAAAAACAAGTGTTTAGGGGAATTCTTGAGGGTCACACAAATAGTAAATGGTACAACCAGACCTAAATTCCATATTCCTGAATTCTAAAAGGAGAGCTTTGTTGTATGTCATGCAATGTTTCTGATTCATACCATAAAATCAGTGTAAATATTTAGAACCTTTAAAAATTAATATAAAAATATACATTATGATGAAAATTAAGACTGATAAAAATGAACAAAGGATATGAGCAGAAAACTAAATGAAAGAAAATACAAATGTAAATAAATAATAAAATTTGAAACAATGAATTATTTTTAGCTATAATACTGGCAAAGCTTTTAGAAATTGATGTTTAAGTAAATTATCATACATTTGCTTATTTGCAGCTTTTTACATGGTGCTCATTTTGTGCCAGGCTCAGAAAAGAATATTGTACAGCCAGTGACAATGTGATTTTAAAGAATTCCAGAAATATGAAGAAATACAGAAGAACTGTTAATAAAAATGACAATATGTGGCATATATTTAATTTTTATTTGTAATTATCTGTATAAAATGTTTCATACACGTTTTATTAAATCTACAAAATTGTGACTTAGATTTATTAAGCAACTTGCTCAAAGTTGCATGTACAGAAAGTGATAAAGCAGGAATGTTAATTCGGCTCTGCCTAACTTTGAAGTATATATTTTTAACAAAGACAATATATTCATTCTGCATTAAAGACATAAGTAATCATAATGTGAAAGTGTATTCTTAACTAAGAGAACACATACATATGCACACACAATACGCATACACACACACACACACTTCCATATGTCTAAATCTTTAATATGGGCAATTTTTACTTTGCACATTCTGCTTTTCTGCAATAAATATGCACTGATTATCATGATTTTTTTTAAAAAGCAAATGTGAGAAACTGATTGATTTTATGAGTCATAAAATAGAAAATCTTGCAAACTGGGCAGGATGTCATAAAATAGAAAATCTTGCAAACTGGGCAGGGTGTCTCTATTTTCCCTGTCTTTTCCTGTCTTTTCCCTGTCTTTTATTTTCAGTGTCTTTTATTTTCTCTGTCTTTTATTTTCAGTGTCACACTGAATTTGGACACTGGAGAAGAGAAAGGAGAAAGTCATTCTGGCTACCCTAGGACTCAGAGACGGTATGTGCCCAAGCACCACACCACCTGGCGTCACTGGGATACAGGAATGAGAAGCAGACAATGCAACAGACTATTTGAAGGCCTGCATAGGGCTTTGCATCTTTGGAGCCTGGCACTTGGCAAGCCCAGGGTAAATGTTAGGGATGCAATGAGCTGCCTTCTCTTTCTGCTTCTTAATTATATTATACTTTATGCTCTCCCTTAGATACTCTAGGGTTGCTTAGGCTGTGCTAAAAATTCTTGAAATGCTCTTGTCAGAGGTAGATAGAATAGGTGAGGAGGTAGGGGTGTAAGCCGTGATTTCTTAAGTGATTTCTATTTTCAGTACCAGTGCTAGTACCTTTTAAGAGTCATCCATTAATTCATCATGAATGCTCTATGATACAGACATTACTAAGCATATTCTACAGCCTAGAAAAGCCAGGCTCCATAGGTTAGTGTGCGGCCTGAGATGACATGGCTAGTGCCATGACCAGGCATTTCCGTTATCTTTTTCATAAAATCCCTGCCTTCTCCCCTGAATCACTGCTTTTTCACCTCCCCTCATTATGCCAGACAAATAGTAGTCTCTAACTTTAATACTAGTTCTTACGTATCCTAATGCTAACTGGATAAACAAAGACTATACACAAAACTGATGGTCCAATACTTATTCACATAATGCCTCAGTATAATACAAATTATAAACTCCACTATTCCAAAAGTTAATTTTTTATGTTTAAAATAATTCTCCGCAATACTTGAGATGTAGATTCTTGCTACTGAATGCATAGTCTGAGAGTTAGTAACATAGCCATTAGCCTGGTGGCTGCCAGAAGTGCAGGGGAAGCTGCATTCTAATCAGCTTTCCTGTGGTGTTTACACATGTTAAAACTTAAAATACTTATTGATTATTTTAACGAATGCAATTCCACTTATGCATATCATTGGCATGCATATGTGACATTGTGACACTGGCTGATAAAAATAATAGCTGAGAATTATAACATTTATTGACTGCTCACCACAGGCTAGATTTCCTGGTAACTAGTTTACATGCTTCATATCATGCAACATATGAAGCATGATTACACTGGACTTCAACCTATGAAGCAAATTACACTGGACTTTAAGTGGAAAAGTAGGCACTTCAAGTGTGCCTTTTTTTGACAATGCCTGGATGAGTCAGGGCTTTCACAGCTGATGACAACAATTTTATGAAAAAGTCCTACTTTCCCTATGTTAGAGATCAATAAGATAAGTCTTTAAAACATTGCATTAATTCTAAGTAGCACGGTTGAGTTTTAGACTTATAACTGTCCCAGCCTCGAAAACAAACTTTTACCTAGTACATTCAGTTGCCTGTCTTTGAGGCTTTTACAAAGTGGCAGTGGAAAAAAGAGTGATATGCCTAAAGCGGTATTTCACTGGAGGTTATCTGAGGTGCATGAGAGGCTACCTCAGACAAACAAGTCTTATGATAAAAGAAATACAGGAGAGTTTCTGTAAGGTGTGCTTCTTAACACATCGTCTAAATAATCTCTTCTTCAGATGTATGCAGAGTGTTTCGTTAATGGATCTGAGAGAAGCAGTGAGACACTAAAGAGAAAATCAAAGAAATGTCTGGGCTCCCAGGAGTTTACAATTTCTATCCAGAGTGCAGCTCAGATTTCTCCAAAAACAGGCAAATGAAGAAGATTGATACTTAACACTCTTCAGGGAGGCATTTTGCTGTCTAGGATATTTTATGTACTTCCGGTAAGTGAATGAGAAAAGCAGATTACACTGGACCTTAAGTGGAAAGGCAGGCAACCAGAGAGTGCCTTTGTTTAACAATGCCTGAATGGGTCAAGGCTTTCATAGCTGATGAAAATTTTAGCGTATTAATTCATTGAGGAAGCTAGCTTCCTCATCTTGTGCTTGATTGCTAATCACAGACATTACATTATGGGCAAGTTGAGGTTGGCAAGCTCCTGGCATATTGGGATCAAAACAGAGTTTTAAAACTAAGGCGTGGTACTCCTCAAAGTTGCCATCCTATGTTGAAAAAAGTGCCAGAGCTCTTGGCTTTAATCCTGCGCCATCAGCTGCAGCCCCGAACACAGCTGATCATACGGGCCTCCTGATCAAAAAACTTGAAGTGGCTCAGCACAGCCTACAGAGTAAAATAGTTGTCCCAGAATCTCAGGGACTTAGACACCCAACAGAAATTTCTGTTCACTCTGAGTCTAAAACATTCTAGACTCTAACAACGTCTTATCATAACCTCAGGTGCCATTCAAGTACTGAAAACCCCACATACCACTGTACCATTCTCTCTCTCTCTCTCTCTCTCTCTCTCTCTCTCTCTCTCTCTCTCTCTCTCTCTCCCCCCTCTCCCCTCACTCACATACCGTAGAGACAGAGAGGGAGGGTGAGAGACACATACTTTTTTTCTCTCTCTGTTTTTATTATGGAACATATTAAACAGATACCAAATTAGACACAATAAAAAAACTTGATGTATCCATCACTCAACTTTAACAATGAACATTTTATAGCCAACGTTATTTATTTATATCCACACTCACCCCCTTCCTCATACTTTCATTTGGATTAAACCCAGATATTATATTCTTCCACCTAGAAAAGAATATCAGTATATTTCTCTAAAAGATAAGGACTCCTAAAAAGCATAATTACAAAGGCATTTTGACATCTAAAATTTCACCATTTTAATATTGCCATATATTGAGGCAGTGTTTGCATTTTTTATAAATGGCACATGCATGCACATGGATATATATGTATGTGTACATTGCAATGGTCAGAATGTTTGTGTCCCTCTAAAATTCATTTTTTTAATGTAATCCCCAATCTGTTGATATTAAGAGGTGGAGCCCTTGGGAGGTGACTAGGTCATGAGGGTTTCCCTCGTGAATGAGATTAGTGACTTTATAAAAAAGGCTGGAGGTAACTTGTCTGGCCCTGACCATGTGAGGACACAGCAAGCAGGCACGGTCTCTGAGGCAGAGTGAGGTCTTACCAGAAACCGTATCTGCTGGCACCTCCACTTTGGACTTCCTAACCTCTAGAGCTATGAGCAATAAATTTCTGTTGGTTAAACATTTTTCGGTCTACAATACTTTGTTACAGCAGCCCCAAACTGACTAAGCCATGTATATATGTTTATGTAAAGTTGACTCTTGAACAACATGGGATTGAACTACCTGCAAAGATCCACTCATGTGGATTTTCTTCTGCCTCTGCTGTCACTGAGACATCAAGACCAACCTCTTCTCTTTCTCCCCTTCCTCAGCCTATGTAATATGAAGATAATGAAGCTAAAGACCTTTATGATAAATTAATTCCATTTAAAAAACAATAAATATGTTTTATCTTCTTTATGATTTTCTTAATAACATTTTCTTTTCTTTAGCTTACTTTATTGTAATAATGCCATATAAAATATATATTACATCCAAAATATGTGTTAACTGATGATTTATTCATTGGTCAGATTTTCTGTCAACAGTAGGCTATTAGTAGTTAAGTTTTTGGGAATCAATGGTTATACACGAATTTTCAAATGTGTAAAGATATAGTGCCCTAACCCCCATGTTGTCCAAGGGCCGACTGTATGGATAGAAGGATGGATAGATGATAGATAGATAGATGCATGGATATAGATATATCTATAAATATAGAGAAAATATAAATATATACATATAAATACAGATATAGATATATAGACATATAGAAATATACATATAAATATAACTGTAGATGTGCATGTAATCTATAGTGTGTTTATTAAATTTGTATCCAAAGAGGAATTGGTTGATTTAAGTAACTTTAATTCATAGGGTTACTCTGCATCTCCTTAGTGATTGTCACGATGTCTTGACCTGGAGAAACAACTTGTGTCATAGCCTCCTTTCACACTACACTCTTCTCCATTCATCAACCTGAGCTTCAGAGTATAAATGTTATCACCTCTGCTGAGCCCTTCTAAAACTTTCCGTTACACTTAGAATAACATTCAAACCTCCTAATGTGGCCATAAGAGTCTTAGAGAACCATGTCCTCTCATCTCTGGGAGCTCATCTCCTCTGGGCTCCCCTTGTTCACTTGGCTCCAGCCACATTAGTACTTTTTCTCTGACTCTAGATCATGCCAAGTTCTCAGGACCACTAATCCCTCTGCAGAAGGGTTCTGCCCTAGATGTTGCTGTGGCTGCCCCTTTCTTATTGCTTATGTTACCACTCAAATGTTTCTTCTCAGAAAGGATCACTCACTGAAAGTGGTGTCCACACCATAAACAACGTGTGCTCCCTTCGCTTTGTGTTTATATTTATCTTATTCTTACTCCACCCCAAGGAAGCCTCTTAAAGCCAATGTCTGGGTCTCCTTTATCAGTTTCTGTATCCTGGAGCCCAGGACTGAGCCTGGCATCAGCATTGCCTCAGTAAGTCTTCGTTAACTAGCCTACCTTGAATAATGAACAACATTTGAGTTTTTCTATTAAGCATTCCTTTCTCTTCATCAACCCCAATAGTTTCCTAATTGCATTCTGCTCTCTTATGCTTAGGCACTTTTCAGGGTGATTTAGGTGGTCCTCATCACTGTACCATCACTCGTAGCTGTGGTGTGATGATTCAAGTCCGGCTGCAATACAGTCTAGGAATGTGCATCAAGCCATAATGTTTAGACCTGCTGCATTCTGTTGGGGTTGCTAGACCACAGGGATCTCATCCAGAGATAGAAATCTACCATTTAACTCACAGTGTGAAACTGTATGAGCTGCTTGATATGTGTTATCTCATTGGATTGTCGTTATCCCACTTTTTGCACTTTGAGGAAACTTAAGACTCAAGGAGCTTAACGTACGTTACACAGTGGAAGAGCTATGATTTAAACTGGGATAAATTTGACAATAAAACCAGGAATATTCATTCAAGAAAGTGAGAGGCTAGTCATTGACCCATAGGAGACTGGCCAGCATCCTTCACAACAGCCGAATGTCATTTCATGAGGGCAGATAAGTCCTTATAATTAATTGAGCCTAGAATGAAACTTCATATCTCTATAAATGCCAGTTATGTTTCGTAGAGTTTTAACATATTTTTGCTTCATCTAGAAATGTTCAAAATTTCCAAGAATCAAAATACCAACAGCAAATAATTCTCATGGAATTTGTTAAGCCAATACCACTTAGATAAACTACTTGCATTACTGAGTATATTGTGCAAAAATGTAGCAGGGAAGATTCCTCCTTCTGTTAGCAGGCTTGGAACTTAATATTAAATTAGCTGAGAATCATGAAATATATGGATTACAATGACTTATATTCATAAAGATTACTTTTAAGTAATTAATATATTATTGACTGAGACAGGGTCTTACTCTGTCACCCAGGCTGGAGTGCAGTGGTACCATCACAGCTTACCACAGCCTCGAGCCAGGATCAGTTGATCCTCCCACCTCAGCCTCCTAAGAGTTGGGACTATAACCACGTGCCACTATGCCTAGTTAATTATATTTTTTTTTGTAGAGATGAGGTTTTGCCATGTTGCCAAGGCTAGTCTCAAACCCCTGGACTCAAGTGATCCTCCTGCCTCAGCCTCTGAAAGTGCTGGTATTACAGGAATAAGCCACTCTGCCTAGTCTATATTTCAAATATCTTTGACATATTGGTAAGGAATCTCTGTTGTGAAAAATGTACATTGAAATGAATTACTTACTTTTGGTTTGCCTCTTTATTTTCCATCAATCTTTTCTTGTTACCCAAAACTCTTAAGCTTCTTACATTACTGCTTCTTTTTGTAGTTCATCCTCTATTTCTTATTGCTTCACTAAACAATACTCTATTTCTTAATGCTTCATATGATCTCCAAAATCTTTTAAAGTATTCAGTTCTTTATACCTTTACATGTGGTGGAATTTCAATACAGACAACATATTTATCTCTGATATTTCACAAAAACAAAGAGGTGGGGTATTTTTTTTGGCTCAAGAGCAAGTCCAGAAACAGGCAATTTAGGACTGGTGCAGATGTTTGGTACTACCATCAAGAACCCATGCCCTTTCAATATTTCTTCTCTTCTATCATTGGCATATTGGCTTAATCTTCATGCTTCTCACCTCTTGCTTGCAGAGTGGCTAATGCTTAATGCCTCAGGCCCCTACTGAGACAGGAGCAAGAAATCAAGAAGAAAGGAGTATGAGAAGAATTCCATTTATGTTTATATGACCTCATGGAGAGGGGATTGGATAAATGGAATTTTCACTTTTTACAGTCTTTAAAGAAGAATCAGAAAATGGAGACTGGGATTGGGAACAGAGATCCGATGGCCAAATTATGGAGTCTGCCAGTGAAACTAACTCACCTATGGGTAAGAAAAGATCTCACTAAGTGGCAAAATTTCAGTTAGGCCTTCATGGAGTATTGTCACAGTTAGAAGGGAAAGGGACTTTTCAGGCAGAAATATCAACAAGTGCCAAGGAACAGAGACAACAATGAAGTCACATATATGACCACTTACATATATACAATATAATACATTGTGTCTGGCAGGGTCACAAACATTCAGACCATATCAGTACTTGTTTTTATTGTATGAGATAGGGATAAATACTGCTATAGTCTGAATGTTTGTGTCCCTCCTAAATATATCTGCTGAAACCCTGACCCCTAAGGTGATGGTATTAGGATTTTATGGCCTCTGATTAGTGCTTTTCTATAAAAGATTCAGAGTATTCTTTAGTCCCTTCCACCATGTGAGGGCACAATGAAAGCAGTGCCCTCTATGGAGCAGAAGGTGGGCCCTCACCAACACTGATCTTCCATGGCCTTGACCTTTAACTTCCCAGCCTTCAAAACAGTGAGAAATAAATTTTTGTAGTTTATAAGCCAAACAATCTATGGCATTTTTTTATAGCAACCTGAATGGACAAAGACAGGTACCTACAGTGAACTCAGTCCTCAGATTCACAACAGTGAATAAGAAAACATTATCACTCAGGGAGTTTATAATGTGATAGAAAAGAATGTCAAATAATTTTTGAAGTCAAAAGAATATGAAATAATGAAAACATTCAGGAAAATATGATGATTCCTAGCAGGAATATATAAGTTTTTGTGAGAGAAGGATCATTGGATTATTTCCTGAAAAAGTTGCTTTCAAGAAGACTCTAAAAAGATAATAGCCATTATCCATTATCCAGCAAATACGTTTGCAAGGAGAACAGGATACTCAAGGAATAGAAAATAGCATATGCAAAGTTATAGACTATGATCAAAAACATTTAGAAAAGTTCAAAGACAATGAATATATCCAAGACGGACAGAACAAAGAGGATGTGGGGAAGAGGGGAGAAGATGAGACTTTGCATGTAGGAAGGGCCCGAATGAGCCATGTGAAGGAATCAAAGAGAGTGGAATATTTAGAACTAATGAGAAGTCCAGTGAAGGGAAAATATTCTGGCTTTTCATATTTCTTACTTGGGCCTGTAAGGCTGTGTGAGCTGCTTCTTGCTGAATTCTCCACATACTCTTTCACTTTCCTTCGCCTTCACTTAGGCTACTGTGGCCTTCTTTTCCTCCAATATGCCAAAGACTGGGGGGCCCTGATTCCTTCAAGTCATAAAATTCATTATTCTATTCCATCCGTGGTTGTGCAACCCCCTGGGCCTTGAGAAAGTCAGGTTTTTGATAGGCAAAGTAAGTCTTAAGGCATTTTTAATTGCTGTTTCCTCCTCCTAGACAACTTTCTCCCCTCATTTATGCATTGCTGGCTCTTTCTTAATATTTGCCAGAAAACAGAGCCTCAGATACAGACTTTCATGCAGGTAGTTTAGCCTGGATGCATTATCTGAAGAGTTTAGTAAATGGTAAGTGTGTGACAGGGAAGAAGGAAGAACACTGTTAAGCCGGTTTCTACTGTGACAGTTTGAGCTCAGTGACTGTTGAAAAGCCATGTAGAATGAACCTTACACTTGTCCACCAAAAGAATAAAAAGAAGGAACATTTATCTTCTGAATGACGTATGCCATTGGTCAAGGGTTGGCCTTGGTTTGTTAATTCTCTTGTTCTTCTTGGTTTATACATCTGTGAAGGTATAATGGTTTTCTGCAGGCATTTTACACTGCAACTTCAGAGACACACTGAATAGAATAGAAGAGGTGCTAGGTGTATCTGAGGCAAGGAAATGTTGGCTTGCAGTCTATGAAGCTCATTGCTAAAGCTTTAGTGAGAGAGATGGAGAGAATGAGAGGTGAGATTCAAAAGATATCTACCAAAGAGCTCAGCTCAAATATTACTTTCTTAGAGAGACCTTCTTCAACCACCCAACCTAAAATATTGTCAGCCACCCTTCTGCCCCTCTTTCACAAGTCCTGCATTTAAAAATTTCATAGCATTTAGCCCTCTTTGGAATTACAATATTTTCTTATTTGTTTAGCTATCATCTATCTACCTTCCACCAGAACATAGCTCCATTCTGTCCTTCTCACAGTCTCTAGCCTCTGGCAGGGTGTTGGCTATCCAAGAGCCCTCCATAAATAACTGAGAAGCACAGACAAAAAATGAAGTTAGAAAATCATTGAGAGCAACTCATAAAAATTCATATAAATCACACTAAGTTGTTTGAGTTTATATCTTTATGTCTTGGGAAACAATTTTGCAGGCAGTTTTGTTCTCATTCCACAGCTGTAGAAGGTGGAGCTCAGAGTGTTCAGGTTTACAGGCCACACATGCTAAAAGTGCTTATGGGACTACAACACAAACACCATTCATTTAAGTCCCAAAGCTCCCTCAAGGCCCTGTACTGGCATAACTTAATGCTGCCTCTCAAGATTAGAAACACAGATCAAGGATATCCACAGGTTTGTGGCTTCAAAAGCAGCACACTCACCTTATTAGGAGAAAACCAACTTCTACTTCCGGATTTCCTAGGCTATGTGAATCATACCCTGTCTCTAAAATAACGACTTTCCTCCTAAAAGCTCAGCTCTTGTGTTAACAGCCCCATGACCCCATTAACTGTGCACCTCTGCCCCCAGTGCTTCTGGTAACAATTTTGTGACTGCCCAATCTGACTTCCAGTGTCATCTAGAGTGGCATTTGAGTCATATCGTCTCTTCCAACTGTAGAGGGTGCAGGCCTCTATAGATATTTTCAAGAATTAAATAAATGAAATAAGAAGTAGTTGATTAGTAAAGCATATCATGCAATGATTACAACCATAAATTGTTTTCAAAAATTATCATATATAAAATACATGAGAGAATTAGCAGATCTCAGTGTTTCTGATCTAAGCATCTGGACATCCAAGTGTGTTTTTTTTCTTTCTTCTCTTTTCTTTCCTTTCTTTCTTTCTTTCTTTTATTTTATTTTTTTGTTTTCTGAGACGGAGTCTTGCTCTGTCGCCCAGGCTGGAGTGCAGTGGCGCCATCTGGGCTCACTGCAAGCTCCGCCTCCCGGGTTCACACTATTCTCTTGCCTCAGCTTCCTGAGTAGCTGGGACTACAGGTGCCCGCCACCATGCCCGCCTTGTATGTTTAGTAGAGACGGGGTTTCACCATGTTAGCCAGGATGGTCTCGATCTCCTGACCTTGTGAACCACCCTCCTCAGCCTGCCAAAGTGCTGCGATTACAGGTGTGAGCCACCGCGCAAGGCCTTGTTTGCTTTTTTTTTTTTTTTTTTTGTTATTGAGGTATACCATACATATATACAAAGTGCGCAGATATTGAGGGTACAGCTCAATGTATCTTCTGGATAGAGATTTGCATACATATAGAATGAGGTTTGAATACTGCCTATGTAGCACAGAGATCAAGACACAGAACTTTTGCAGTATCCCTGAAATATTCATTCATCTTCCCAGTTAACACTTCACTACACTGAGGTAACTATTATATTGACTTCTATTAGATTAGTTTTACTTTTCCTTGTATTTCATGTGAACAGAATCATAAAATATGTACCTCTTAACACCTGGCTTGTTTTCCTCAATATTCAGACTATAAAACTTATCCACGTAGATATGTGTAGCAGTAGTTTGTTTTGTTTGTTTCTGATTATTTTTCACTGTATGACTAGATCACAGTTTGTTCACAATTCTAGTGTTGATGATTTCCTCCCTCCCTGTTTTTGGCTGTTATAAACAAAGCTGCTTCAGATGTTCTTAAGTCTTTGGGGGCATGTGTACTCATTGCCCCGGACGTATATTTCAGAGTGCAGTTCCTGATCCAGAGGGTAGATTACGCTTCGATTTAGTACTTTCTGTCAATTTCCCAAAGTAAATAAAACAAATTATTCTCCCTTCAGCAATGTTTTATAGTGCTAGGGGTTCGAAGTCTTTGAAGGCAAGAGATTTGCATTATGTTTCTCTGTATCATCCATCATGCATTCCATATGCTTTACTTAGCAGGTGCTCACTAAATATTTGTCCAAGAGCTCATGCGATTCCTCTCCCCTCGTGAGAAAAACATCTGACTGAATGGTGAGACTGGTTTCCTTGCATCCAAAGGCACTGCAGGAGCACCATCAAGACGGCAGCCTTGAAAACTGCAGTTGCTGGAGCTTGAGGTTTTGTTTTGCTTTGTTTAAAGGATGTTTTCATTCTAATACATTATTTTTGTGATGAATCATTTCATGAATAATTAGACTGATCAAAACCAGAACGAGATAAATGACTTGCTCTGCAACTAAGCTCTTTAACAAATGTGCAGTGCCCTGGAGGCAGCCACTGTCCAATCCCGAGGCAAGGCTCCTTGACTCAGGACACATTCCGTTACCCAGGAAGACAATAGCATTATAGAATGCAGGACCACAAATCTCTCCAGAGATTAGATATTCAGCCCAAACTCTCCTCTGGATGGGAAGGCAATGTGAGCTGGGAGAGATGAAGAAAGGACATTTGAGTAAAAAACAATAAAAGTTAATGAAGTTTGAATACTGCCTATGTAACAGGCTGACCTTTGCAAGAGTTTTTGAAACTATGAGCCTCTATTCTCTTGTATATAAGTTAAGGATAATATTTACTTTGTAGTGTTTTTATGAAAAGAAGATGCAAAATTTTGAAATGTAAAGCAGGTGCCCAGCTAGTGGCAGTGATAGCAATAATATGACATACAAACAACAAGTATCATCTAGTAGATGCACTAAAGATGTGCCAGGCACAATGCTAACCACTTTGCATCATTGTCTCATTTTATCCTTCTGAAAGAATGCAAAATGCCATGGTCGAGCTAAATACTTAACTGAGAGTCAGGCATTCTGCCAAAAAGAGGTGGACAGTTTGGTTATGCCTCTTCTATCACTTATCTTGATTAAATGTCTTGATTTTTCTTGCCTTTTCTTTCAAATCTATCAAATAGTGTTGTTGGATTAAAGTCTTATCTACTACAAAATTATATTACCTGTGTGTCTAACATTTAGAGCACATCAAATAAAACCAAGATAAAAAATATAGGTAAGCAGCTGTTACGTACCAATAAGTTTAATAGCTCCTGCCCTCAAGAGACCACTAATTATAATGTCATATGGTAGAGTTCCTGTAGGAAGTAGCATTAAATTTGACTTTGTTTTTTTTTTTTTTTTT
>NW_016815128.1:725745-730930 GCF_001698545.2 Rhinopithecus bieti
TCTCTGTTTTGGTACCAGTACCATGCTGTTTTGGTTACTGTAGCCTTGTAGTATAGTTTGAAGTCAGGTAGCGTGACGCCTCCAGCTTTGTCCTTTTGACTTAGGATTGTCTTGGCAATGCGGGCTCTTTTTTGGTTCCATATGAACTTTAAAGCAGTTTTTTCCAATTCTGTGAAGAAACTCATTGGTAGCTTGATGGGGATGGCATTGAATCTATAAATAACCTTGGGGAGTATGGCCATTTTCACGATATTGATTCTTCCTATCCATGAGCATGGTATGTTCTTCCATTTGTTTGTGTCCTCTTTTATTTCACTGAGCAGTGGTTTGAATAGGTGTATTGTAAGGAGGGGTATTCATTTGTGTAAATGCTTGGAAATGAGTGAAACACACTTCATTCTAAGAAATCTGAGAAGCTCTTTTGTTAGGGAAACAAATGATGTGGGTATAAAATAAAAGAGTCAAGAATCGTGTCTGGAAAATAAGTTGAGGTCAAATGGGAACCCAATTAGAGTCACGAAAAATTGAAACTAGAATCCATTTTTCTTTGACGACTTATTTCCTTTGGAAGGCTTATATCAGCACATTCCCTGGTTTTCAGATGATAAAACATGAATTGGCCTTGATTATTACTCCTCAGAGTGTTCAGGGGTGGGTCGCTCTTGATTTGTGTGGGGACAAGATTGGTGCAGTGTTTAGATAGTGTGGCTTTAATTCTCTGCACACAGTTAGCATGGGAGATTGCTTTCTCTGACATTGTTATGAGCCATGAAGTTCTCAGATTTTACTGCTTCAAGTGAATCAAGCCATTTTCCAAGATGAATTATGGATCATAAACCCTTGGGGTGGCTATAGTGTTGCATTTTTGTGAAATCCATATTCGGAGTGGACATTTATTGAGCACGTAACTATTATGAAGTGTTAGCTGCAAAGTAAGTTTGGCTTGTGGTTGACTCAGCAGCAGAGGAGTTTAACATGTTCATTTCTGAGTGTTGGATTCCAATCTATCCTTCTAAAATGACATATAAATGGGATTTGGAGGTTTAGGCAATACTCCAAGATGTGACTAGGATCAGACCCAGTCTCAGTTAAAGGTTCTGTGTATAGTCTGGGCAGAAAAACACTCAGCAGATGCTAAATAAGATAATTTTTTGGATATAAAATTTATGAGAAGAATTGAATGACTTCAGTTTTACCAACCTACTCAACCTAAACCATCTCTCTACTATCTTCCTTGCCTGCAAAGTGATGGGAGATAAAGACAGGGATATAGAGACACATATAGAGAGAAAATAGAGAGATAGACAAAGACAGAGAAACTGAGGCACGGAGAAAGAAACAGAGAGAGAGATGGACAAAGAAAGATGGCTGGTAGGTAGAGGGACAGAGAGAGTCAAGAAGGGAGAGAGGGAGGAGAGAGAGAGGGGTTGGAATAGGGATCTTCAGTTCTTATGCCATTGTTTTCCCCACTCACTTAGCCGATAATACTCAGGTATTTCCAGTCTTCTCAAGGGGCTCTCAGCTGCATCTCCTCCTATTCTCCCAACTGCCCAAACATCTGACCTTCAGCCACACCAGCTCCCTTATCTTCTTACATAGGTTGCCATCTTTCGTTTATTTGTTTATGAATCTAAGTCTTCACTGCTGGTATCCTTGGAGAGATGGACTTTGCTTCTTTGGGCACTTAAACCTGCATCCATATATTGTATCTTCTAGAGGCTGTTCTCTCCCATGTCAGAGTAAATCATTCTCCTCTGTATTCTCATAGCATTTTATTCAAGTTGCCTAAATATAATTTCATCCCCTTTGGTTTAGTGTTTGTTTTTTGCCTATCTCCCCTTTTAGATTGTGAGCTATTTGAAGACAGGGATGACGTTTCTTTCATTCATTTGATCTCTCAGAGGACTGAACTGGTAATGAGTGGTAAGCATTGCACTGAGAATGAGGGAACAGATAAGAATGAGTGCTGTCCAAGAAGCCCACAGGACAGCCTGGGTCAGAGACAGTAAAATCCAATGTGACCACAGCAAAGTGAGAAGGAAGCTGCAGGTGGGAGGGGTATCCAATGAACATCTTGCTATAGAGTGAGTCAGAAATACTGTGTGAAATGAGCCTGGTTAAATGAAAATAATTTAGTAGGCAAAGGATAAGAGAAAGATAATATATAAGGAGAGAGACTCATGTACCATGTTCCGAATCAAACAGAACATTCAGTTCTTGGGAAATTGCAAAACGTCAGGTTGATTAGAACAAAGAATAACTCTTTGATCTGTAGTTACTGAATCTTTGCAAAGGGAGAAGGGACAGAGAGGAGGTTAACATAAAATGTGTTCACCAGGTGTCTACTATGTGACAGGGCTTCGTGTTTTAAAGTCTTGTTTAATATGATACAGGGAAGGCAATCCCCAAAGTGGAGCTTAGCCCACTGGGTTCTTGGCTTTGCCCTGGGAAGATTTCAAGGGCAAACCAGAGGTAGAAGACAATAGCTTTACTGAAGAAGCAGTGTTACAGCTCCGTAACTGCTCCTGCAGAGAAGGGCTACCCTGTAGGAAGAGAGCAGCAGCTCAGGGCAGTTCTGGAGTCATATTTATACCCACATTTAATTGTATGTAGATTAAGGGGTGGTTTATGCAGAAACTTCAGGGAAAGGGATAGTACTTTTGGGTCATTGGGTATTGCCATGGAAAGGGGTGGTAACACCCAGGTGTTGCCATGGCAACAGTAAATTGACATGTTATTCTTAGTGGGTTTGTCTGATTGAAAGCTGCTGTCACCCCAGCCCTGTTTGAGCTAGTCCTCATTGTGGTTTCACATCTGAGTCCTGCCTCCTACCTCAAATATATTTAATCCTTTAAGATACATATTATCCTTATTTAACAAGTGAGGACACAAAGGCTGCAAGAGTTGTCCGCAGTTGTACAGCTTAGAAGAGGCAGATGTAGTCTCTCTGTGTCCATTAGCCTTCCTCTGTACCATACTCTCTTTCAGATAGTTGTCAAACACAAGAATACTCTGTTATCACACCAGTTTGAGCTTTCAGTCATACATGAACATTCCTAAAACTATCCAGAGACACATAAGCATGCTGTGGACTGGAATCTGAGTTCACTAATCATAGGAAGTTGGCTTCCTATTATTATGAGAACGAGCCTGCCTCCTCCATAGGATGTAAAAGGAAATACAAAGGAAAAATATTCAACTTTGATTTAAATGCAATTCTGACTGGAATCTGATGCATTTTTATTTATCATTTGCTACCTAAAGAGCCCTACAGAAAAGGTACAGAAATGTGGAGTGGGAAACTTTGATGCTGATCAAGTAGCTGCTTGATCTGAATCTGAAATAACTTCTCTGAATCTAAGTTCTTTACCAGTTAAATATGGATATCAATGGCTAACTCATGATTGTGAAAACAATATATGCCAAGACATGTGGAAGTCTCAGTAAGCCATATAGATGTAAAACTCATCAGCTATTTATTAAAATGATCTATTTTTTAAGATGAACTGCAAAGGGAGAAGGGACAGAGGAGGTTTACATAAAATGTGTTCACTGGGTGTCTACTATGGACAGGGCTCCAACATTTTTGTCCAAATTGTTCTTAAAACTGGCAACTTACGAACTCGTAAAGCATTTTCAGCTAAATTCTGACAAAACTATATTCTTTACAAATACCATGACTGTTCCTAAAATACATCTGTCTCTTCTTGCCACATTTATTATACTCCCAGGTGAGCCCTGAGGCTTTCTGGTTCTGTTCACCATTTCATGGAATCATTGAAACAAACAGTGACAAGTACCATGAGAAACCCTATAACCGAATGCCACTACTAATAATTGAAAAACCTCAGTCCCTGTGTGTCTTTCTTTGAAATTATGACATTTCATTTGTACCACTTTCCCTCCACACGGCACTGGACTAATCTCTCATGTTTTAAGGAACCCCCAGTTACTTACAGTCTCAGGGCTCTTGGATATCTGTTTCCACATTTTCATTACCGAGCTCTAAAATCTGTTCTTCCCAAGTCCCCAGTATTAACACCAAGACTTTCATGTAGTAGAATAATCACCTACACAAGGATGTGCACACCCTAATCCCTAGAACGTATTTTACATTACTTGGCAAATGGGACTTCGCAGGTGTGATTAAAATTTAGAATTTTGAGAGATAAAGATTACTTTATATTATATGGGCAGATTCAATATAATGACAAGGGCTTTTATAAGAGGAAGTCAAGAGTGTCAGAGTAAGAGAAGGAGATGTAATGATGAGACAGGAATTTTTTTCTGTGCCACTTCACCAGCTGGAGACCCACTCCAGGCTTGCTGCTGGAGGTGCCCCAACTGTGGGATCCATGATCAGTTCATGGCTGGGCTGGGTGTGTTGTAACCTGCTTCTGCCTTAGGTGCTGGCATCTGGACAAGAGGAACACAGTGGCACCCAAAAAACGTGCAAATGCTAGAAATTGCAGAACTTCAAAGAGGGTGTTACATCTTGCTACGGCTTTGGCTCAGGGAGCCCTGAGGTCTGGGCCCCTAGAAGGGCAGTAGCTCTTCTCTCCTTCCTGTTGCCTGCAGCACAGTAAATGGGGGAAGTGTTTCAGCCCATTTTTTGTATATGTTATAACTCATTCAGTTCCACTACCACACTCCAGCCCGTGGCTCCTGGGCTGGCCCAACCCCACCACTGCTTCCCATTGTGTGGCATGGCTGCCTGGCACTTGCAGAGGGCAGAGGGCTACAGTGTTACAGCCTTTTTTGCACACACATTCAGCAGTTCCTGGGTTCTTATCTTCCATTCAAAAATAAGGCTACACTGAAAACTAGAGGGTAAGCAGGGTGGAGAGTTTTATTGAGCCACAGAACAGTTCTCAGTGGAGGTGGGACCTGGAATGGGCAACCCTCTGCCTGAAGTCGGGTAGTTCTCAAGTGTGGCTGAGTTTGGGGGTTTTATTAAAGGCACAGAATAGGGGAGGTGTGGGCCATAGGTAGCACTGGAAAAGGCAACGTTCAATTGATTAAAAAGCATTATTCAGAACCAGGTGCAGTGGCTCAAGCTTGCAATCCCAGCACTTTGGCAGGCCAAGGCCAGGTCACTAGAGGCCAGGAGTTTGAGACCAGTCTGGCCAACATGCTGAAATCCCATCTCTACTAAAAATACAAAAAAAAAAAAAAAAAAAAAAAA
>NW_016815128.1:731235-744559 GCF_001698545.2 Rhinopithecus bieti
AAAAAAAAAAAAAAAAAAAAAAAAAAAAGCTGGGTGTGGTGGCATGTGCCTGTAATCCCAGCTATTCTGGAGGCTGATGCAAGAGAATCACTAAAACCTGGGAGATGGAGGTTGCAGTGAGCCAAGATTGTGCCACTGCACTCCAGCCTGGGTGACAGAGTCAAACTCTGTCTCCAAACAAACAAACAAACAAAAAAGAAAGAAAACAATGCATTATTCATAAGGAACCAACCAGGAAAGAGCAGGCAAACAGGATAAAAGAGTTCTCACTCTGGGTCGCAAGCTTCATCTGGAACCAGCAGTCCAATCTTGAGGGCTTCAATCTGTTTTTGGCTGGAAGATGGGGTTTCACTGGGGACCCACCCCTATCTACATAGGGAAGTGTCTGCCTCCTGCTGCTGTCAGTTGCCCCTCTGAAGAGGTATATCTAACTGCCATTGGGGTAGGAATGATGACAACTCTTAACTGCTTCATGCTGACAGGGGCCATTGTTCTGGGGATATGACATTCAGATATCTCAGAGGCTTATCTAAGGGTTCTCAGTCAAAGGAAACTTTTGTCTGAGGCTCCACTTGCATTACTGTTTGAAGTGTGATGGCCTGGAGGTGAGAAGAGACAAACCAGTTGTTAGACAACATGGATCAAAGGAAACAAGCAGGTAAGGACAGCCCAAAAATCCTGAGACTGCCAGAGTGCCCAGATAACTGGTGACTATAGTTATGCTTGCTAAGACTTGGGTGCATGGAGCTTAGCTTTGGTTAGCTACCTTGGTCTTACTTTCCAAGAAAAAAAAATCCTCTGGGTATGGGCACTCCCTTTACCCCCATCACCTGGCAGGATGAGCAGGATAATTGCCCAGAATTAAATATTGATCCAGATTTTTACATTACCCATCGCTTTTGTTTCTTCTGAGCTATAGCCAAACATCATTGATTGGTTCACAGGAATAAGCAGGGTTAGTCTAAATTGTAGACAAAAATTTAAAAGCAACTAATGAGACTACAGTCCGATGGTAGATGTGCCGTAACATTTGAAACATAATTTTTTTCTATCCTATTCTCATTTTCGTTAAAAACAAATCATGATAGGACTTATTTGTTTCCAAATTAACTGTAGTCTTATTATACTTGGCCTGATTATTAGCATAAAGCAAAGCAAGAATAATTGTTTTCACATTGGCTTTTTAAATTGACTTCGATGGAACTCTGTTCCATAAGGAATCTCAGATAAGACTTTTTAAAGCTGAGCCCAGCCATAGGTTTGTATTCTCAGCTACCTATGAGTTGGGTAAATTCTGCTCTTTTGAGGTCCCAAGATAACCTGGGGCCTTGCACCTGTTAGAAAGTGACATTCTTTACTCAGCACAGATTAGGAACCCTGTACAAGGACTGTGTAGACAAGGTGTGAGGCCAGTTTTCCTAAGGGCTTTTATTGGCTCTGCAAGTCAAGCTTGATTCCTTAAAAGGAAGCACAACCTTACAGTCAAAGCCTTGGTAAAATAGCCAGTTTCTCCAATTGCATCCTGATGCAAAAGAAAATTAATTCTTATTGCACTTATGCAAATAATTATATTGCCATAAGTTAAGGATACTCACAAATAGTTTCCAAATTCTGGAGGAAGCAGGCAGAGAGAAACAAATATGCTCCACATTTTGTTCACAGGAGTATATTTTACTTAATTGTCAAAAGCTGTAAATGGCTCAAAAATAAAAGTTTTCCTGACTTTGAAAATAAAGGATCAGCAATGTTTTAAGCAAAAAGTTAAAAAACATTACTTCGTCTTCTATTAGCTCAATCTATTCATTCAATACTTGTTCTGCTTGATATTCATGAATATTTCAGCTCTTCACAGGTCCTGAACATTTTTCCTCTACTCTAGTGTCACAATATGTAAAGTTACCAGAAACCTGCATTAGAAAGCACCTGTCAAAGTCTTGTAGCTGATTGTAAACCATCTTTTGAAGAGGATCAACACAAGACAACAATTGTCTGTGAAAGACAAAATGTCTTAGGGTAGTCACAATCAAAAACATAATGGATAAAGAAATTGCATTATTTTGTGTGGTTTACAATAACTTAACATAATAACTCTAATTATGATTGATAGCATACACTCAGATATTCGAATCTTAGAAATCCCATATAATTTTAGAACATATATTATTATTCACTAAAATATAACCTGAAGAGGATTAAGCATTATTTTTATTTTGACAATCTCATGTAACTAAATATGTCAAATAATCCTCTTTACTTCTCTATTGGATGCTCCAGTGGCCCTCTGTAGTATCCCAAATTTTGGGGTCAGAAAATACTATTTTGAAGCTGAAATTTGATTGTTGGAAACATATCAAACATGTTAAAGGTTTAAAACACCTAATGTTATTAAATAGAATTCCACATTACCATAAATCATTTATTTAGCCAAAATGATGACTCAAAATTTTAAAAGGCAAAACCTTTACTTATTAAGAGGGAAGACTTAGCTTTCCAAACATTCTGTCTCTTCTCTTTCCCTTCCTTTTGGTAGGTTATTCTCAAGGCAAACAAAACTTTTCATTATCCTATAGTAGTATATAAAATATTTTCAAGATAGACAATGTCACATTTCACCCTTGCATTAATCTACTAGTAATATCAACCCTGATTTTTAAATGAAACCTTATAGACAAATCTAATTTTAATCAGTTTGACCATAAGGTGAAATTCTTGTAAACTTTTTATAACTCTTTACAAAGTTTTGTTAAAGAGCAAATCAGTGCCTTAATAAAACATTTTTGTGTTTTGTTCTAATATACAATTTATGAAAGAAAAATCCCCTTTGTTTTTAGTCAATATATTCACACACAGAATTTCTTTTACAAGATTAATTTTTACAAATCTTCCACAACTTGTTTAAACCTTTAGCTTTGTGTTATCTAATTTCAGACAATCCTTTAACCCTCTAAATAAGTCAAAAATTAACATTCCCATGTATTTGTGTAATCTTTTACCAAAAACACATTTTACTTTCCTTAAACACGTCACATGTAAATCTATTTTCAGTAGTCTAAATTACATGATATAATGGTAACTCCTAGCAATTTTTAATTTT
Source organism: Rhinopithecus bieti (assembly GCF_001698545.2). Taxonomy (NCBI): domain Eukaryota; kingdom Metazoa; phylum Chordata; class Mammalia; order Primates; family Cercopithecidae; genus Rhinopithecus; species Rhinopithecus bieti. The sequence continues at coordinate 734,330 of NW_016815128.1, forward strand.
GGTGTAAAGCCTGTTAAGTTTTTTAAATGTGTACTCCATACACATCAGGTTTGATGCTTTCCAGCCTAGAGGCATGGTTAACTCCACGTGTCCAAAGATCTTATGAAACTGTAAACCAGACAAGTTTAACAATTTTCAAAAACCAAAGAATCAGTTTATGACCTTAAAGCACTTGGCAAACCCAGTGTCTGACCTGCATAATTTAGATCACATGTCTACACTTTGAAGATATTTTTGTTTTACTAATAATCTTTACAACTGTTTTTATTTCTCAAAGATTAAAGTCATGTGAACTAAAAGTCAATGCAGCTTTAATTATTCTTTTAAAAATATTTTACCGAATCACTTATTTTTAGGCCAATTAATTAGAACTCTTTTATATAAATATTGCACACATAACACATATAAAACAATAAAGACATACAGAAGAAGATCCAGTAGTTGTAAAAGCTTTCATTTGCCTTCAATCTTGAATGGAATTTATCCAATTTCAATTCCTGGGGTTCCATGAAGGAAACAGAGTTATTTTTTTCCAAAACGGGGTCTCTGGCACATCCTCCATTTTCCTAAGGAGTCTCAGGCTATCAGAAATTATCTTAGGGCCTCTCATGTGTACTTTAAGAGTGACAAGACAAAATGGAGAGAAATAATTTAGTTGACTGAGAAGAAAAAATAATCTTTTCCAGAAAACAAGATCAAAAAAGAGAAAAGAAATGAAGACCTTTTAAATACAACTATAGTTTAAATATCAACTTTTTATTAATCTGGTTTGTAACCAGAGCACTCTTTTAAAAAAAAATCCTTTTAAATACATTACCCAGCCTTTAGCTACATCAAATTGCCAGTGCTTCTGGTTTTTGAACTTTACCAAAAGTAACCTCACAGAAAAAACTGATAAGTCTTAAACAAAGGTTATGACTTAACTACAAGTATATGTGGTATTTTCAAGGAAGAAGTAAGCAGTTTCTACAAGATTTAGAATCTACAAAAATAGCTCAGAGAAAGGAAAATTCAAGAAGTGAGGTTAGGAGTTGATCATGGAGGGGCAGAGAATACAGTGATTTTATCATTTCTCCAACCAGTTTGCACAGAAAAGAGAAGCCAGAAGTCCAACTAGTAAGAATTTTTACCCTTTTGCAGATATGTCATGCTTCTGGGTTCCCTTCCCCTAGGCCCTATTGACCCTTGAGTCCCATGAAGGCAGAGCAGTCAAAGAGGTTATCTGCATACTGTAAAAGTTGTCCCCCCTCAAGAGATTGTTCAATTAGATTTGTAAATTCTTTCTAGTTCATTTTTAAGCCAAGCAGTTTTACGTTTGGGGAAATCAAACTTTTCTCAGTTTGGGGGATGCATCTGAGGAGTGTCCTGTGGTACAGAGATGCAGTTACCCATCTGTGAAGAGAGAACAGTGGAGGAAAAAGTAAAAGTTTTATTATTGTTGTTGTTGTTGTTGTTGTTATTATTATTATTATTATTATTATTATTATTTCCCAGAGTCTGCAGGTCAAATGATTCCCAGTGACTCAGGATGCACTTGAGAGGAGTGCAGGCTGAAGACAGTTGGTTACACATCTAGAAAGATGCGAAAAAAGAGTCTGTTTGTTCCTTTCTCTTTTCAGAGAAAACCTGGGGTACATGAGGGAGAGAAAAATGGCATTTCTTTTTTTCCTCTGTTCTTTACTTCCCTGCGTCCTGGCAACCACAATGCAGTGCCAACTATGTATGCAAGTGTGACCTTCACCCATGAAATGGGGAGGACTACACAGATAAACATTCACACTCACCTGCTTGGTGCCTAAGCTTCCCGCTGTCAGTAACCTTTGAGTTCCCTAGACCTCATCTATGCTATGGATGCTAGCATGACCTCTATCCATGAAGCAGAGGGCCTATTCAGCAGACATAAGTTATGCTTACCTGCACTGGGTCCCTTAGATCTAGTCTTTGTGTTTAGGTCTTCAAACTGAAGCTTGAAATTGAATTTGGAACAAATGGTGCCTCAGGAGAGTGTATGGACCTGTTAAATTAGTCCCAAGAGGCCCTTGCCAAGTTGCAGCCAGCAACCAATGGGATAACTCCTCTGTTGCTTCCCTATCATAAGCAGAATGCTAAGGTGAAGCTGTGAAACCAGGTACTCCACAAACAAGGGAGTCCCAGGAATTGGGGACCTGGCCTAGTGAAATCCCTCTCAAAAGGAAAAATAACTAACCTCTCACATAGAAAAACTCACTTTATTCACAGGACTATGTTAACCTCTGACATGGTGGACAAAATCAAATAACTTATGTCCAGGAGAGGGGAAGGTGCCTGGGGGGATAAAGCCTCTTGCCCTATGCAAACGGATTCTTTCAAGAGCAAAACGAAAGTTCTCAATTGTTGCATCCTTCTTTCTTCTAAAAATAAACAGAAACCACATTGTTCTGGATTTCATTCCTGATTACTGAGCCAAGTACTCGTTTTAACCAGTAATATTATCTCTGTGGTTTGCAACACCACCCTTAACATTGTATATAAAGAAGAGATAGAAACCATGACAGCCACACACAAAAAAGAAGGAAAATGCAGTAGAAAACATTGGGGGGTCTTGGTGCTGACACCCTAATGGGCGAATGGGGACTGGAGTCATTTCATGTAATGATGGATAACATGGAGGTATAGCCTCCTCAAGATACCAGATACCCTCAGTTGCCCCAGGATCTCCTTCCATTCCCACATGACAGCTGGACCTCCATGAAAGGAGACTGAGTGAAACAAAGCCATTATCCCCAATACTAAGGGTTGATGGGGGTGTGAGGGTTAACAAAATCCTCCCCAGCAAGTCTGTCCTCTGCAGCTGCACCATTCACTCTTAATTGGCTGACAGAGATCTGGTGCTTTATCTACCTTCAGAAAAAAGTTTGAGTACAAGACACCTTAGAAATGAAAGTGAAAGCGTTTTAGTTTCAGACTTACTCACCCTTCCACAGATCCTGGAGAAGCCTCCAAAAGTAATGCAGGATTTTGGGGGTGTTGTTTCACCAGTTGCAGACCTCTGAAACTAGCAATGCCTCTACCCAGGACCTTGCTTGACTATGGTCTCACTGTTCAAGGTACCCTGCCCACTTTTCCAGCAGGTTGCCCTTGGCTTGTGCCTTGGCCCAGATCCCACACTCATTGTGGAATCCATACTCAGTCTGTGGCTGGGCTGGGGATGCCATGACCTGCTTCTGCCTTGTGAACCAGCATCTGGACAAAGGGAATAAGGAAGTGCCCAAAAAACTCAGAGACGTTAGAAACCATGGAAATCCAAAAAGGGTGTTACAGTGTGTCACAGCTCTGGCTCAGGGAGCCCCGAGGTCTGGGGCCTCAGAAGAGTCATAGCTCTTCTCTCCTTCCCACCACCTGCAGCTCAGTGAATAGGGAAAAGGGACATATTTCAGTCCGTTTGCATTACAGCTTATTCAATCTCACTGTCCTGCTGTGGCTCATGGCTCCTGGGCTGGCCTGGCCCTGCCATTGCTTCCTGTTACATGAAGCAGCTGCCCAGTGCTGGCAGAGGGCTAGTGTTACAGCCTTTTTCATATCCATCTTTGGTGGGTCCTGAGTTCTTGTCCCATGTCCAAGAAGAATGAGGTTATGCTGACAACCAGAGGGTGAGCAGGGCGGAGAGTTTTCTTGAGCAATGGAATAGTTCTCAGCGGAGAGAGCACCTGAACAGGGCAACGCCCTACCTGAAGTTGGGTAGCTCTCAAGTGTGACAGAGTTTGGAGTTTTTCATAGGCACAGAATTGGGGAGGTGTGGGGAGATAGCATGGGAAAAGGCAACATTTGATTGATTAAAAAGCATTATTCAGTAAAAACCAATCAGGAAATAGTAGGCAAACAGGATTAGAAGTTCTCACTCTGGGTTGCAGGCTTCATCTGGAACCAACAGCCCAGTCTTCAGGCTTCAGGGTAGGGTTTCACCAGGGATCTGCCCGCATCTGCCTTGGGATTTGTTTGCCTCCTGCCACTGTCAATGATTGAAGTAGAGATAATAGAGAGAAAAAGACTTGAAGATACTATACTGTTGTCTTTGAAGATGAAGAAAATGAACGCAGACCATGAAGTTTGAGCAGGCTCCAGAAGCTAGAAAGACAAGGAAACAAATTTTCCTCTCAAGCTTCCAGAAGAACGTTGCATTAGTTTGTTCTCATACTGCTATAAAGAACTACATGAGGCTGGGTAATTTATGAAGAAAAGATGTTTACTTGACTCACAGTTTCACAGGCTGTACAGAAAGTATGACTGAGAGGACTCAGAAAATTTGCAACTATGTCGGAAGGTGAAGAGGGGCAAGCACACCTTACTAGGCAGAGCAGAAGAAAGAGAGAGAGTACAAAGCAGGAAGCACCACACACTTTCGAACTGCCAGATCTTATGAAAATTCTATCATGAAAATATCAAAAGGGAAGTCCACTCCCATGATTCTGCCACCTCCTACTAGGCCCTTCATTCAACAATGAAGATCACAATCCAACATGAGATGTGGGTAGGGACACAGAGCCAAACCATATTAAGAGTGTAGCCCTGCTAACCCATTTCATGCATTTGACCTATAAAACTGCAAGATAATGTGTTTTTGTTGTTGTTTGAAGCATTAAGTTTAGAGTGTATATTTTAAAGCAGCAATATGAAATTAGTAAACATTTAAACTACATTCCAGCTCCCATGTCTGAAAGTCCTTTCTGAAATCCTACAGAAGTATTCTCCCACCCTGTCTTCACATTATATGTTTCCTTCATGATCACTGGTACAATCTATAAATGTTTTGACTGTGATTCTCTTTATTAGTATTAATGTTGTTTCTCCAAGTAGAATGTGAGTTTCAAAAGACCAGGGACTATATTGTCTTTTCACATTTGTATTTTAATTGTCTGGAGAGTTCAAAAAATAAGAAATTTGAAGACCGAAACACACACACACACAACACACACCCTTAAATTAATACAGTACACTGGTGAAAAACCAAAGGCTAGCCTTTGCATTTCCTAATTCCAGTTTGGTTTATATATATATATATATATATATATATATATTTTTTTTTTTTTTTTTTTTTTGCATTTTTTTCCTTTGTGTTCCAAATCTCTGTGGTCCTTCCAGTAAAACTACTCTTATACCTTGATTATAGCCATACTTTCATGACTCAGTGTGTTCTTTTATGCTGACTGAGCTGCCTGTGCAACCATCATTGCTTGTGCAATTTATGCATAATGGAAAGAGCATGGGCTTTGTAGCCTGGAACTTAATTCCCAATTCCATTTCCAGATTCCCTCTGGGAGGTGACCACTGGAGATTTTCTTCACATCTTAAAACAAAACAAAACAACCATTAACAAAATTTGCCTTTTTAAGTTCTTGTGAAAATTAAGATATTATTTTACCAAAATAACTTAGTGTTTGACACAGCCAATGTTTTGTAAATTATAATTTTCTAAAAAACCTAGATGAAATATTACTTTTGGTTGTATCTAGGTGACTTTTCAGTCAACTTTTTCTGCTTTACTTTATTCAACATATTCAATATATGGAATTAATTGCAATCTGGAGAAAATATGACTTGAAGTCAGTAGGTGTATGCTCAAATTCATTTGCTAGTTTTGATTTATTTGGTTATAACTCAAGCAGTTAAACTTCTATATCTTTATAAAACTAAGATGATAAGAGCTACATCAGAAAGTGTTATAGAAATAAACAACTTATTCAATCAAAGTAATTAGCACTTTCATATTTCACAAATATGAAATAGCCTTGGAGCAATTTCATGTTTGTTCACTGTGCTGACTGGTAGATCTCCTTCCCCACTATCTCAATTTTATAAGTGACATATAAAAATGTATATATTTAAGTTATAAAACATTTTGTTTTGATATATATTGTGAAATGATTGCTATTATCTACCTAGATAGCATATCCATTACCTTACATAGTTACCTTTGTGTTTGTGTGTGTATATATGTGTGTGTGTATGTGTATGTGTAGTTAAACCATTTAATACTGACTCTCTTAGGAAATTTCAAGTATATAATAAATATTAACTATGGTTATCATGCTGTATATATAGCACATTTTCTTCGTCCACACATTTGCTGATGAACACTTGCATTGATTCCATATCTTGGATACTGCAAAGAATCAATCTGATTGCAAGAAAGCAATCAGTTGACAAATACATAAAGTCAAAAGTTAAAGTTACAACCCCTCTCATTTCCTGCATTTTTCAGCCATGGTAAGAAATAAATAATGAGTTTCCAATATTAACTACCAATTTTGTTCATTCTATCATATGCCATTTTGAGTTTTTTCTTTTGAAAATATAATTAAAAGCAAAGTATTCTTCCAATCCAGAAAATATTTCCAGGAAGACAGAAGAAAAGGGAAACAATTTTATTGTTGAATAAGCAATAAACCAGAATGTGGTGCACATCACAGACAATCTGCTTAGAGACTGCAAAGACCAAAAATAAATCTTGTTCTTTTATACAGCCCAGCAAATGGAATCTATTACATACATGTTCTCAAGATAATCAATAACTAGTAATCAAGTAAGGAAACTTGAGGTGCCATTTGTTACACGTTTATGTTAGATTCTTCTGGTAATTGGGGTGGCCATTTGTGTTAGCTAATTGGCATTATCCAAGGGAAACATAAACTTCTCACATCTTTGTGAGAGACAGTAGTTCTGTGCCTTAAAGAGATGCACCCGCTGAATTTATGCTCCTACTATCCCAACAGAAACTGGTATATAATGCTGCTTTCTTCCTTGAAAATTTCATTTCAAAGAGATGGTTTTCTGGTCCTTAAGAAAGACATTCCTGGGGTCTGACACTGACAAGAGGTTTACTTACCATTTCATAACAGTTACATACATTTCAAAGTCACGGAAAAATATCATGTATTTTCCAAAGTAAATACTCTGAGAAAAGAGAGGGAGGTGGAAGTCTTTTTATTGACAACAGGGAGAATGAAGTTTCTTATTTTTAATTTGTGTTTTATCTTATAAACTTCTGTCTTGATTCCTCTCTCTGTTGTCAGAGAGTAGGTCTTTACCTGTTTCCTCATCTATAAGGTGAATATATTAATTTAAAAAGTGAATATGTATGAATCAATTAGAATAAATGTCTGAGAATGACCTCAGGGTCTAAGAAGACTGTGTGTTCTGAGTTCTGAGCTAAGGAATTCCTAGCTAAGTGGCCAACCTGAAGATTCACTCCCTATCTATGAAGGACAGTTGAGCTCTTGGCCCATCTCTTAGAACACCATCTCTACAGGGAATTCAGGCCCTTTGTTCTGAGTTAAATGGAGGTTTCTAGTTGAAGGATGCCAAGTAAAAATGTGATGTAAACTGCATGCTTTTCATAAGTGAATGTGGTTCTCCTGTCCAGCATACCTCTGCTGGACTCTCCTTGAACATAAGTCCTGTCAATAAATGCTATGTCTCGTTTGCTGTCTCTGGGTATCTTCCCTGGCCTCTTGGACATGATGTCATCCCTTTTGGAGTCAACAGTGTTCCAGCATGACAAGTGTGAGTGTTAATGATCCATTCTAGCACTGCATTCAATTTGCCTCTTCAATAGCTTTATCTTCCACCTTTATTTATTTATTTATGTAGTGGTTATGATTTTAATTTGGGTGCACTCGACATGATTTTAAGGATTTTTTTTTTTTGGTCCACATTCAGTTGTCCAGATGCAGATCTAGAGGAGGCATAATGGAATTTGGCAAGGGCCAACAATTAGCTCACTCAAGTCAGATAAAGGGGAAGCAATGAAAGTGTTAAAGATGTATTTCAGGCCAGGCACGATGGCTCATGCCTGTAATCACAGCATTTTGGGAGGCCGAGGCGGATGGATCATGAGGTCAGGAGTTTGAGACCAGCCTGGCTAAAATGGTGAAACCCTGCCTCTACTAAAAATACAAAAATTCGCTGGGCATGGTGGTGTGTGTCTGTAGTCCCAGCTGCTCAGGAGGCTAGGGCAGGAGAATCATTTGAACCCAGGAGGCGGAGGTTGCAGTGAGCTGAGATCGTGCCACTGCACCCCAGCCTGAGTGACAGAGCGAGACTCCATCTCAAAAAAAAAAAAAAAAGAAAAGAAAAAAGAAAAGACGTATTTCAAAAATGTGATTATATTACCAGGAGGTGTGAAGTCCTTGGTGCTAGTCTTCTTGGGAGAAAAGATATGGCCAAGAGACCAATTATTAAAGTAAGCAAAGACCCATTAAGGAGATAAGAGTCCACTCCAAGAGAGGAGTGGGCTGTCCCTGGTGGGAGCAGCAGTAGCAACAAGAGTTAAGTAGTAGCTGAGTTTATTCAAAGAGACACAGAGAGAGTACACTCAAATATGAGGCAGAGCGGGCTGCTGGGAAAAGAGCCAGCCAGCAGCCCTGAGAGTTCTGCACTGAAGTTTTTGTTTTGTTGGACTCTTGAAGTTCCTGCCTCTTTCTCAAGTCTCTGCCTTTGTCGGTGTCTAGTTTACCGCTTCTGTCCTAAGTTTCTGCCTAGTCCCTACCCAGTCCTGTCCCAGGTTCCTGGGATTCACTCTGCCTGTCAGTTGATGGAACATGTGGGCCCCATGCTGGATACAAATCCTACCTAATTGTGGCTTTGCTCATTACCACCATCCCAGGATGGTCATATAGTGGTTAAATCTGTACTTTATGTACTGTATATATCTTAGGAATTTCCCCTTTGTCCTCTTTTATTCTTATGAGCATGTAGCTAGCTGCATTCTGACAGGTTCTGCAGGGTGAGCAATTACTGGGCATCTTATCAGGCATTTGGGGGCATTCCTTTCTGCATAGGTACTTCCCCTCCTCTCAGCTCCTTTCTAGTATGCATGTTTCAGCTGGTCTGTGAGGTGTGAGACTTTCCAGACCTTCCTTTCTCAGTGGCTCCTGCTCATGTTTGGCTATCTTCCTACTCTAACAAATATCATATAAAATACATGACATATAAATTCTGAATACAGAGTGCAGGGAGAACATAATGAGATAAAGGACAGACAACAGAAACGTGGTAGGTTCAGTGAAATCTCCTTCATGATCAAGTAATCGTTTTAGGCAGATTAAAGAGTGAGAGAATTAGAACTGCCTCTATAAATTTAGGAGAGTTGAAGTTAGGCGCTTATTGGCAATAACAAGTTCTGAGGTGTGACCATGGGCTTGGGTAGCTCTAGTAAGCTGGAGAGCAAGACCATTGCATGACAGATCAAGAAGGGAAAAACAAAAGTGCTGGAGTAATTGTTGATGAGGATACTGAATGAAATCACTGTGTATTACAGATGAAAACAATATGGGAGGAGGAACATCATTGCAGATGCTGAAATCTTCAAGGAATTGAAAATTTGTCTCAAGTATTGAAATAGCTGCAATATTTGCAACAAATATATTTTTGGGACCAAGAGGGGTAGTCAGTAAAATAATTTACAACTTCAGAATATTTATTAGGGGAGGGGGGATCTTCTAAAATTCCTAATAGGGAAGAAATCACCTGCCCTCTCTGCAGGCCGGGGCTATAGGAGAAGTGGAGTCCTCAGGAATGATTCAGGTGTTTGCTTTTCCATTTACAAGTGAAAAGAAGAACAGAACGGAATGGAGTTTGCTGGTTATGAAGTTATGTGTGGTACATTCCAGGGCACTCAAGGGAAAACTTTGGGGAATGGGCAGGGGTGGGAGATGAATTTAACATGGGGATATTCATCTCTATGTAGATAAAATGATTTAATGAATGAAAGAACTGAAAAGGAAGTCAACCAAATCCCTCCTCCAGCTCCTCAAAGAATGATCTCTAACTTTTTTTTACACAGAGAAGACTCGCTAACATGATGGATGAGAGAGCTGGAGGCATCTTTATTCTATCTTCTCTCCGGCCCGGCATCTTGTCTCGGTAAGTGTTTAACTGTTTCACCTGGGGCCAGGAGGAAGCTTTCTCCCGGTTAATTACCACATGTTAACACTGAATCTGTATCCTCATTTCACTGCTGAATGCAATCATTGCTCCCAGTATTGCCATAATGATAACTCCCTCCCTGGCCTTCTGCCTTGAAGCTTGGATTTAGAATATCAATTGATATGGATAAAATTTAATGTGGCACAAAATATCACAGAGGAAAAATGACACCATGAAACGCACCTTTTGGTGGTGAGTCATTTTAGTACTGGGCAGTATTTCCTTGGAGACAGATCTTTTTTTTATTTTAATTTTTTATTTTTTATT
>NW_016815128.1:746419-762234 GCF_001698545.2 Rhinopithecus bieti
GTCGGTATTGATGGAACGTACCTCAAAATAATAAGAGCTATTTATGACAAACCCACAGCCAATATCATACTGAATGGGCAAAAACTGGAAAAATTCCCTTTGAAAACTGGCACAAGACAGGGATGCCCTCTCTCACCACTCCTATTCAACATAGTGTTGGAAGTTCTGGCTAGGGCAATCAGGCAAGAGAAAGAAATAAAGGGTATCCACTTAGGAAAAGGAGACAGATTTTTAACAGCCTGCTGCATCCAGGCTGTTGTTCTACTGATTGTTGCCTGTAGGTGGATGTGGGCATGTTGTGCAAAGGAGATCTTTCAGATATGCCCAGAGGAGGATGTCTTGAGGATACATATTTAGCAAACATCCATTGAATAGCGTAAGGCCCTGTGCTGAGCTCTGAGGCAGATCTAATGGTGAATGAGACAGGATTCCTTTTCACAGTCTAGCTGTGAAGACAAACTTTTACTTTTAGGGTTGCAATGGTTCCAGCAGTAATAAAAATAAAAATAAATAGCACTGTCTATTATTCATTGAGCACTTACTATATGCAAAGTACTCTGCTAAGTTTCAAATACCACATTTCAGAATATTATCTTAGCTTTACAAAATTGGTTTATGATTGATTCCATGGTCCTGCAGGGACCCAGATACTTACTTTTGGAGGGAAAACAATGACCCTTCACATCTCACTTTTTTGTTTAAGGTGGTATGTAATCTAGTTATGGTATAGAATGCTTTGGGGAGAACCCATATGACAGGTAGATGTAGAAAACAGGACTTGAGGACTCTGCATAGTGTGAGTAGTGAACAAAGAATTCCTACATCCATAGGACATACACATCTGTAGGAAAGTGAAAATAAATTATCTGTGACCTTATAGAGACAATATGAGATACTATGAGAATCCCTCCATGGCCACAAGGTAGAGGGGATATGGTAGAAGGGACATTTGAAGAAGTGGCTTAAACTAATTTGACAAACTTGCAGTAATTCACTTATTTAATTTGTATATTGTAGGAAACAAACTGCTTTCTTCATGGCCTAGGATGGTAGCACTGCTCTGAGACATCTTTAAGAATATGAAGGCTCAGAATAGCAAGGTGTATTTTAAAAAGCACACAGACATAATCCTTCCCATAGAAGAGCTGCTGTTCAGCTTTGATTCTCTTTACCTTAAAATCTCTATCCAAAGGAACTGGCACCCTTTTCCGGGTTCAGTCTTAGCATGTTTCCTTTGCCTTTCTTTATGCTTTATTCATAATCTGTGGCAGCTCCTTGTTTCATCTCCTGACTATGACCTTTTCCATATTATAATTTCAGAGATGACCAAAATAGACACCCCTTTATCCACTGAAACATACCCTAAGTTTAAGGGGACAACAATGACACCTATAAGTTCAAGGTTCAGAGTTGCTGGCATGGCAACTTCTTAAGTTCCTATGGCTATAAGAAAAATCACACTCTTGCTAAATTCCCTCACAGTAGGAGCTATTAGACAAATTTTCAAACCCCTCCTAGCTCCAATTTGCAACCCAGACCAGGACAATTATGACTGGACAGAGGACCAGCCTTACAAACATTATTTTCTGATAAGCAACTGCAGACGTTAAGCCTGTTTCAATCAGTTTATAGAGGCTGTGCACAAATGGTCTTTTTGTCCTATAGTTCTCCTTTTGATGTAAAGAGTCAAATTTCTCCTCATTTTAATGCTAAAATCACACACCAGTGTGAACATGGGAGGCATGTTCTGTATATGTTTACCCATTGTGCGGGTGTTGCATCTCCCTGCAGATACGTATAGCCTTCTCCCCAAACCAGTTGCTTGTGTGTTACTCTGTAATATGATACAGGCTCCATGTGGCATAAAACCCAACCTGTCCTTTTGCTCTTTGAAGAGAGAGCACTTTCAGCACATGATGGAGACTGTCTCTTCCCATTTTGGAAACTGATATCACGAAAAGCTCTCCTTTCTACTATTTAGCCATCCTAGTGGTCTTTTGCATGACAAGATTATTGGACCTTTGACCCAAGTTGTGTTTTCTAATAAGAACCCAGGCTTGGGATGATTTAACTCACATCACAACTGTTGTCTTTTGTGAGCCCAAAATGCCTAAATGATGCAGGTATGATAGGCAATTATTTGTGATCCCTCAATTGTATCTTCTAGTTGTTAATTTGCATGAAAATATTTTTTGTTCTAGTGTACCTATTTTTTTCTCCACATTTGCATCATCTCTCTTGTGTATTAATTACTATTCCTGTGTAACATACCCTCACAAAATTCAGTGGTATAAAAGAGCATTTTATTATTCTTATGGATTCAGTGGTTTAGAAATTTAGACATGGATTTTCGGAAGGATGAGTCTCTGTGTCACCATGCGTGGGTCCTCAGCTAAGGAGACTGAAGACTGAATCAGCAGCTAGGGCTGGAGACATCTGGAGGTGTTTTCCCTCACATGATTACAGTTGATTTCACCTGCACTTTGGAACCTCAACTGAACTGTCAGCTGGAGCATCTATACATGGCCTCTGCATGTGATTTCCTTATATGAGCAAATTTGGGTTTCCTCACGGTATAGCAGCTGGGCAACAAAAGTAAATGTCCCAAGAGAACCAAGAGGAGGCTACATCACCTCTGAAGACCTAGCCTCTTAAGTCATATATGTAATATCACTTCCACTATAATGGTGAGGGTACAGAAAACTTAACTTTTGATGGGAGGGAGATTTGAAATATCACTGGAAGCTTAGCACATGGTTTGGGAGAAATTCTTGCCATTATCTTTGGAAAATGCAATCTGCCTGTATTAATTTCCACTTGCTGCTGTAACGAACTACCTCAAACTTAGTTGCTTAAAACAATGCAGATTTGTTACCTTATTCTTCTGGAGTTCCGAAACCTGAAATTGGTCTCATTGGGGTAAAATTAAAGTATCGTGAAAGCTGTCTTCCTTCTGAAGGCATTTCAGGAAAACTTATGATATGTTACCTGAGAGCTTCTCATTCAAGGTAGGGTAGAGTAGCTTGCAACATAAAAAATGCTCCACCCAAGTACACCTAGAAAATTGGAAAGGATTTTAAAAATCCATTCAAAAACATCAGAGAGCTACACAAGGAATGACTAAACTTGTGAAGAGTATGGACAAAGTTATAATTAGAAGAAGATTTGTGACTGGAGACATTGGCCAATGCTGCATGTGGAGGAAGCAAGAAACTGTGTATCCAGGCTTCCACTAGCACAGGGATGCTGCTCTAGGACAGAAAGGGGTATAGAATGTTTGGCAGAAGGTCCAGGCAGGTGTGACAATGTTTAAAGCTCAGGGAGCTAGAATACACAAAGAATTTCCTCCAACTCTGATTGGAGAGGGGTAGGGGGATCCTAGTAATCCTTCCAGTTGAAAGACCTAAAGTGCTATGCTCCAGGGTTAGAGAGACAAGAGGTAGACAGAGCTTTACAAAACTGCAAATTAAGTTCTACCAGTTCAGTCTCTGTTTGGATGAAGGTGTCAGTTACTTCATTTTGTTTGTCCATCATAGGAAACTGGGGGTACTCACTGATGATTTTACTAACTCAAATTTCTCAGGACAGCCTTTTAATGTAGCTATTTTAACTTATTCTTCTAGATTAGGAACTATAATATTATTTCTCATAATTTCTGTCCTGACCCTTTTGTATACCAGCTACAGTGGAGGTGTTAGTAGTGGAGGAAAAGGGAGCAGAACCTATTTCAATGAAAAATACCTTTTTCTCTAAAGCATGTAAATCGGAAGAAAACTGATTCATTTGTTCATTTGTAAATTTGTAGACATGTATTTATTATGTAAATGTATTTCAGGTTCTGTCCTAAGTCATAAGATCCAGAGATAAATAAGTTGGTTGCATGTCCAGGAAGTTCTATTCTCAAAACTCTTTGTAAAAAATTATGACAGTAAGAGATGTTTAACACAGTTGACTCAATCTTGCTTCTGACATCGCAAGCTTTCCTTGCTCATTCCTGGGCACAGGTCAACCTAACTATAGGAAGAATTTAGATTATAGTTTAACTTTAAAACAATGATGATAATAGTATTTTCCCAAAATGAATAACCTATTTGCTCAGGAACTGAAACTGCCTTTATAAAACTAACATATTAGTCGCAAGGTTAGAATTAGGGTGGAGGATTCATGTAGTCAAAAATCACAAGATTTTTAACCTCCCCAATTGCTCTTATAGATAGCACCACTCTTGTAAAATCTAAGGCTGATATTTGAGGTATCTTTCAGACTTTGCATTCTGATGGACCAACTGGTGACACCAGGACCAATAACCCACCAATAACCCACTGAGTCTTGTGACTCAGCACAAGAAGTCAGCTTCACACCCTATGATTTCATCTATAACCCAACCAATCAGCATTCGCCTTCCCTATTTCATTGCCCACCAAACTGTCCTTGAAAAACTGTAGCCTCTGAATTATTGGGGAGGTAGATTTGAGAATTAACTCTCACCCTTCCGCTTGGCTGGCCGTGATATTATTAAACTCTTTCTTTGCTACAACACCAGCTATTCTCATTCTATTGGCTTTTGGGGTCAGTAGGCAAGAAGAACCAATTGGGCTGCAACAGTCTGATAATAAAATACAGCAAATAAGAAATTAGAAATTATTGCATTAAGTACTGCCTTGAAAGTGTGCCATAGGCAAAGTCGTCTATTCTATCTGAGGGTTGAAAAATGGGTAAGAAGATTAAAAATAAAATTACAGCATAGGTGCTATTTGAGTTGAATCTGAAAAATGAGTCAGACTGACTAGATGAGAAGAATGAAATTCCAAATTGAATGCCTGGCTGTTGTCTAACATCAATACAGTTGGAGGTGTATTCATAAATTATTTCCAATGCCATGCTCTGACCCTACTGTGATGCAGAGAAGTTGAATAGAATTTGAATAGGATTTGGATTTGAAAACTCCTAATCAAATCTGTAATCATACGCAGACAAAGTTTACATCAAAGCACTATTAATATTACTAAGTTTTCTTTTGTTATTAATTTTGCTATTTAAAACCAATACATTGCCATTAAATATAATTAAAACTTGAAAAGAGTTTATCGTGTAAAATATTTAGAATGTGCATATTTCAAATGTTGATTATTAATAAACTATATCATTAATAATACCGTCTTATCTTCAGTCTGCGTTTGTTTGGGAGAGGCACATTAATAATGCACTACTAATTTTATTACGGTATTACTCATTTTGCTCTAGGATGCAGTTCTTTTATGTAATTCTTGGTCTATGATCAATTATTGGAGCTATTATGAGGTGTATTTCCAGGTACTTCTGTACAAACTGCCCTAACCTCCTAAATCTCACCACCCTGCCCCACCTCCCTTGCTTAAGTCTTAACATAATTTCCATGCTGAGTGGCAAAGTCACTCCCCTTACCCTCCCCTCTCCCAAACCAGTCTCTTTCTAACCATGATTCTAAGTGGATCTATGCCTGAATCCCTTTAATATGGGAACATTCTGAAGCTTCTTCCAGCGTCTGTGTGGTAGGCTGTTGATTCAGGAGAAAGCATCTCCCTTGGACACAGTGGTCGATAAATATGATCTGTGCAAGTACTCAAATTCAGCTAATTAGAGATATTCCCTGGGCTTTCCAAATTGAAGCTTGATAGAAATATCAGTCTTGCTTCCTGTAGTCTTGTTCTGTGGCAGTTAGAGAGAATTAAGATGACTCTCAAAAAAAAAAAAAAAAAAAAAAAAAAGAGAGAGAGAGAGAGAGCAAGGGAGAGAAATTCCTGATCTTCAAGACCCTGGATCCAGTTTTCTCTGAAGACATCCTCACCTTGCCCTTTAATGTAACTTGATACTTTCTGTTTTTTGTTTGTTTGGTTTTTTGTTTTGTTTTGTTTTGTTTTTGTTCTGCTAAGGCTAATATGAGCTGAATTCCTCTGTCTTGTAATTGTAAAACAATATTGAAAAATATAATGTTCTGTATCAATTATTTATTGTTCTCACCAGTGGATGGCAGAATGACTGAAGACGATGTCTTATCTATCTCTGTAACCAAACACTTGACAAGACATCTGACATCTTAGACACTCAATAAATATTGATCATATGAGAAAATAGAGACCAACCTTGTTTCATAGGGAGATAGTTGCACAAGGAAACATTATGCCCATTATAATGAATCCATGAGACTGATAGGTTTTAAATGTAACAAGAAATTAATGTCTTTTTAAAAAAAGTTCTCTTTTTTAACTCTTTCACTCTAGGTATCTAGGACCTTCTATACACACACACACACACACACACACACACACACACACAAACACACACATAAACACACAAGATTCTTTATAATGTTTCCTCTATCTGTAGTACTTCTTCTCCCTTGATCCCTCAGGCAAACCTTTCTTCAAGCTCTGTTCAAATATCAAACACCTTTGTCAAGCATTTCGGAATAAAAATCCTATTACACAGTACTAGACATTCATTTATCTTACCTGTCAATGCATTTTGTAATTTTGATTACCTCATTCTATAGAAATTAGTTTTTTCATATCTACCCATTCTCTTCCTAGGGTTTTAGCTCTTAAGGGGATGCATATTTTACTGTTTTGCATTCTCAGTCTCTAAAATAATAACTGACACACAGTAAATAATCAATGAGTATTTGAAAGAAAAACACTTTGTAAAGTTTTTGCCCAAGTCATCTTGTTTTAACTGCACAGTGAAACTAAGAGTGGTACATGTTATTCTATCAGTTTCATAGATGAGAAATATACATGCAAAAATATGTTTATTGTACATGAAGGCAGGAATTTTGTTTCTCTAATTTATTAGTGTATCCCCAACGCCTAGCACAGTGCCTGGCACAAAAGGGTGTGTGTAAGTTATATGTATATACAGTTGGCCCTTGTGTTAGAGGAAAGGGGTCTTGATCCAGACCCCAAGAGAAGGTTGTTGGATCTCAGGCAAGAAAGAATTCAGGGTGAATCCACAGTGCAAAACAAAAGCAAGTTTATTAAGAAAGTAAAGTGATGAAAGGATGGCTACTCCATAGACGGAGTAGGATGTTCCCAAAAGTAAAAGGAGGAACATGCCCTCCCTGGGTACAATGCTTGTATATATGGGGCGATGTGCTCTGTTGCAAGGGTTTGTGATACAGGATTAATTTTCTTAACAACTATATTTTGCAAGAATCAATATTTTTATCTATAAAGCAAAATTAGGAATGCCTTGGATATCTGGACACTCCCAAGTCTGGGTCTATTTAGTAAACATTAGGCCGGGCACAGTGGCTCACGCCTGTAATCCTAGCACTTTGGGAGGCCGAGGCGGGCGGATCACCTGAGGTCAGGAGGTCGAGACCAGCCTGACCAATGTGGAGAAACACCGTCTCTACTAAAAATACAAAATTAGCTGAGCATGGTGGTGCATGCCTGTAATCCCAGCTACTTGGGAGGCTGAGGCAGGAGAATCACTTGAACCCTGGAGGTGGAGGTTGTAGTGAGCCGAGATCACACCATTGCACTCCAGCCTGGGCAACAATAGCAAAATTCCGTCTCAAACAACAAAACAAAACAAAACATTATTAATTTGTTCCCTTAACCATAAGAATCTAGAGGCTAGGAATGCCTAACTTTCTGGGAATGCAACCCAACAAGTCCCAGACTCATTTTCCCAGCCTTCACTCAAAATGGAGTCACTCTGGTTCGAATGCCTCTGACACTTGAACAACATGGGTTTGATCCACGCAGGTCCAAGTATAAGAGGATTTTCTTCCTCCTCTGCCACCATCTCTTCTTTCTCCATCTCCTCAGCCTACTTAGCATGAAGATGAGGATAAAGACCTTAACATTGCTTCACTTTCACATAATGCATAGTAAATACGTTTTCTCTTCCTTAGGATTTTCTTAACAACATTTTATTTTCTCTAGCTCATTTTTGTTGTAAGAAGATAGTATCTAGTACATATAACATATAAATATAACAGATTTATATGTATCATATGTGTTCTTGTGTATCAAATCAGCTGCTTTGTTATCCATAAAGTTTCTGGTCAATGGTAGGCAATTAGTAATTTAGTTTTTTGGAAAGTCAAAGGTAATATTATCAGAGGCGCTAGAACCAGAGTGACTCCATTTTGAATGAGAGCTAGGAAAATGAGTCTGGGACTTGCTGGGCTGCATTCCCAGAAAGTTAAGCATTCTGAGCCTCTAGATGTTTACAGGTAAAGGAAAAAATTAATAATGTTTACTAAACAGACCCAGACTTGGGAGTGTCCTGATATCCTGATACCCAGAGAACAAAGGCATTCCTAATTTTGCTTTGAAGATAATAATATTGATTCTTGCAAAATATAGTAATTAAGAAAATTAATCCTTTATCACAAACCCTTGTAACAGAGCACATCTCCCCATATATACAAGCATTGTTTCTAGGGTGGACGCAATCCTTCTCTTACTTCAGGGAATGTCCTTCTCTGTCTATGGAGTAGCTGTCCTTTCACCACTTTACTTTCTTAATAAACTTGCTTTGACTTTGCACTGCGGACTCTCCCTGAATTCTTTCTTGCGTGAGATCCAAGAACCCTCTCTTGGTGTCTGGATTGGATCCCTTTCCTGTAACATATTTCTGATGACTACAGAAGGGACTACAGTGCAGAAACTTCGACCCAACAGCTACAACTGGGTACGTGGTGGGGTTTTTGTGGGCACAGATTTCTGCGTGAGCACAAGAAGGGACTAAGCGAGGAGGAAACCACCGACTCTTGCGGGTTAAAGTGGGGTCCTGTAACAATATGATTTTCAATTGCACTGGGGGTTGACACCTCTAACCCTTGCATTGTTCAAGGGTCAACTAGAAGTATATGTGCATGTATGTATGTAAGCATGCATGTAGAAAATAAGCCTTAGTTACTTTAAGTGGCAGACCTTCATATAAAGTTATGAAGTTACATTTGCTCCATACCACTACACAGTCATGTCATATTTTTCACTGACAAGATTTGAAATTGGAAGTCACTTACGACTAGAGGCAGCGCCTTCATCCACTCTGCATTTCCCCATGGCCTCTGCACACACCTTTCAGGTGTGTATTTACCATGAGTCAGCAATTGTGTTAGGTGCTTTTATAGTTTGAGTTTTTGGTAATTATCATGGTAATTCTGTTCAATATTAGATCTTCATTATTCATAGAAAATGATTAAGACTTACAAATCTAAGGCAACTTAGTACATTGTAGGCCCTCACTCTTTTAATTTTTAATTAAGTGGAAGTGAAGTGAATTCAATTTTATATTATTACCTAGAAAGTCTCCAACACACATTGCACTAAAAATCTCCAAACACAAAATGCACAGAAAACAGTTCAGAAGGAAGGGTCTGTATTCAGTTGAGCAAAGCGTTCAGGAAAATCTAGCAAAATGATGACTTTCTTAAAGAGGTTTGGCAATTTCTATCAATAGTTGACCAAATGGAATTTAAGTAGCTACTTAAAAACCAATTACTTACAAAAGAAAACAAGAAGAAAAGGCAAGTGTCCAGTTTAACTCACACCATAACAGAGAAAACATTCACTAATCAAGGCAGAGACTGGAGCTGTAGCCCCAGGTCAAATAGTGCCCTCAGCAAATTGGCTGTGAGTTCTTGGAGACTCTAGGCAGAAACTCACCATCTGTAACTTTGTTTTTTGTTTTGTTTTGTTGTTTGCTTTGTATATTCTGGAGATAAAGCTTTCCCCTAAAATGCTGGGCCATGTAATGGATTTCTTCAACCTCCTCTCGGGGTCAGGGAACAGTCATTTTAGGAAAATGGGCCTCTGTTACAGAACCCTGCGTGGAAGCAGCACTGGCTTTACAGATGAGCAGGTGGCACGTGTGGTCACACTGGCCCCATGCTCAGCAGGCCCCATGATTGGTTTATGCTTTGCTGTAGCTGTATTGCAATTTTTATTTTATCTTTGAACTTATGTTTGTTAAATGAAGTCCAATAGGACAAGGGAGCAAGTGTGTAAACACAGAATTAAGCTTTGCCTAGCAATGCACCTTGATCATGGAATGCCAATGGCTCCAAGACATGAAGGAGTTTAACCAGACTCAAAGCAAGTACAAGACAAATGTGTGTTCCATGTAGGACTATGCAGGTTGCTGATGACACCGAGAAGTCTAGCTTTCCATTCAACCCTGAACTTGCAGAAAGAAGGCAATGGAGTTCTAAGAGCATGAAGTGACTGGGAACTCTTATATTCTTTATTCCTCATGTTCCTTTTCTGTATTAGCCAATCACTTTAACTGAAGCGACGATGTAGAAGAAAAGGGCAAACTATATTTTTCAGTTTTGTCTTCCACATTATTAAACCACAGGTACAAAGTGTTGCCAGAAAAGGTACACACCAAATCTAACAAAAACAGTTGATTTTATTTTGCATAGTGTTTACATTATTCTAGTGAGAATAAAATACATATGCATGTATAAGCTATGAAATATAAATTATGTAATTTTAATGATTCCACATATGAGTTAAATGTTATTATGTTTGGTTTTCAAAGTATAATTTCACAATATATAAAGTGGAATGCACAATTTTGTCTAATAATTTGAAATTTCATTTTCATATACTTAAAATGATATCAAACAGCAAGTAAAAAACACCATGACAAGTCAAGAGATACCATGCAAGGAATTAAAAAGCTTCATTCCTTGGTATCTTTTACTGCACTGTTTTCCTAATTTTTAAACAAGGAGCTCTGCATTTTCATTTTGTACTACAGCCCGATATTATGTGGCCAG
The DNA here is from genome assembly GCF_001698545.2 of Rhinopithecus bieti. Taxonomy (NCBI): domain Eukaryota; kingdom Metazoa; phylum Chordata; class Mammalia; order Primates; family Cercopithecidae; genus Rhinopithecus; species Rhinopithecus bieti. Next base: position 757,200 of record NW_016815128.1, read on the forward strand.
GCCACATAATGTAGGTGAGACTCCTTGTAAGATTGTTGATGGTCTGACTGTAAAAGGAATACAGTGTGTGGCTGGGCACAGTGGCTCATGCCTGTAATCCCAGCACTTTGGGAGGCTGAAGTGGGCAGGTCACTTGAGGCCAGGATTTAAGAAGCCTGGGCAACATGGTGAAACCTCATCTCTACAAAACATCAAAAAATCAGCTGGAGTGTTGGCGCACACCTATAGTCCCAGCTACTTGGGAGGTGAGGCACGAGGATCACTGGAACCCTGGAGGCAGAGGTTGTAGTGAGCTGAGATTGCACCACTGCACTTCAGTCTGGATAACAGAGTGAGAGTCCATCCAAAAAACAAAAAAAAGAAATACACTGTAGTGAGTTAAGCTCTATCGCTTTTATCAGAGAAGGCAACATGAGCATGAATTTTACCCGGGGAATCATGAAGATGTCCTAAAGCAGATGTTCTGCTTTGAGCCTTAAAGCATGGATAGGATTTTAAAATTTGTCCTCACAAAAGTTTTGGTGCTGAGGGGAAGGAGGGCAGTGTGGAATGGTAGGAATTGTTTCTTAGGATCAACTTCCAATTAAACTACCAAAATCCTAGTTCTTTTTGGTGTCTGCTTTTGAAGAAATCCAAATTTTGAACACCTTTTATGTATTGTCCTTCTCAAATTAATCCTCTAAGACAGGAGTGTTTACTATTTTGGCTTCTCTGAGTCATACTGGAAGAATTGTCTTGGACCACACATAAAACAGACTTAACACTAATGATAGCTGATGAGTTATTTCTAAAAATCACAAATAAAATATCATAATGTTTTTAAAAAGTTTACGAATTTGTGTTGGGGTGCATTCAAAGCAGTCTTGAGCCACATGTGACCCACAGGCCGCCAGCCGAACAAGCTTATTTTAAGATTTGCATACATTAACAAGTTTAATTTTAGCCAAAATTGATTTTTTCATACTTACTATTTTTTTTCTTCATCTCGTTACTTTATCTGTGGTCTCCAGGATAAACTCTGAAGAGTTTTATTGCCAATGGCATTCTTGCTTATTCCTGAATTTAACAGAAATATTTTTATTTATATTATTTGATTATTTGTAATGCTTTTTACTACAAATTTTGGGGGGATTCTTTACTCAGAAACCAGTTTGAATCTTTTCAACAATTATGCAGTGTTGTTTTTCTTTTTTTCAGTTTATCATTTTCATCGTTTGTTCTGCTAATGGTTCTTGCCATAGGATGTTTCCAGAGATTTTACAGATTCTGCATTTAGTCCAAACTTAACATTGGTACTCAAAATGAAACTCACCACAGACATTTTATGTTTGTGTCACTCATGGTTCACCCTAAAATCACAAGTATGCCAAAAACACACTGTAACTGGGGACCTCTTTGCTTATGGCTTTAATTAATATTCTCTCTTGCTCTGCTGTCTGCAAACAACAGATCATACAGTGATAACAATTCATTGTGAGCACTTTGGGTCTAGAGCCACAGTGGTTATAGCTACTTATTAATAATATATTGTTCATGCTTTGACCTTCTCGTATCTTAGCATGATGGCTGCTTTCTCATCCTTATTTGTTGAGGGATGGACTTGTATATTTGCTCATCTCTGTAGGCTAGTTCTCTGAGTTCCCTCTCTCTTCTGTGCCACTGTCTTACAAATGACCTTATAGCACAATCTCTGTTTTTGATTTTGGAAAATGTCTTCAGCATTCACCAAAACCTTTAGAATTAATCTTACCTCTTTCTTCGGTCTTTGTATCTGATATCAGCATTTGATTTTTTAGAAATTGTACTTCAAAAGTCTATTCTAAACATGGTCTTTCTTTCTTACTCTTTCCTGACTTAACTAGTCCAGGCCCTGATTGTCTCATGCATAGACAACCACATATTTCTTGTATATCCACATTATCTTCTCCCACCCATTTCCCACTGCTTCCTGTATGTTCTCACCTTTGATTCTCCATGGCTAGCTGGATCCATTCCAAAACATTCCCCTTGTCATTACAGATTCCTATCAATCTGGATTGTCATATATATCCAGCCACATGTTTTGACATTAATATAGATTAATCGAGTATTTGAGACATTTAAAAGTTTGAGATGAGAGGATGTATGATTTCAAGTTGTAAGAAGTCAGTAAAATAGCAATAGGAGTCACTGTTGCTATAACCCATCTTTAATTATCCTGCTAATGTGTTTAAATAGGAAATAATTATAGAATTGTACGTATCCACTGTACACTGTAAAGCCAAGCAAATCATCACAATGTATGTGAAAGCTTGTGGCATATTTGTCATTTTTTTTCTACCAGTTTTGCCATTTTAAATGATATAAATTAATGTGCATCAACATGTTTCCTTCATATCAGTCAGGAGATCCATATAGAGCTTACAATTATTTTAAATGTCTAATTTAGCTTTTCTTTAAAATGGAATATAATTGATATATTTTATCTGTATCTTCCTGTATGCATCTTTTGTTCTCCCTTTACCTATATATTCGATATTTTTTTGGAAAGTTTAAAAGATACTCATTTCCCACTTGCAGACTATTTAATCAGATTCTCTGGTCATTTGGACATACATATTTTTAAAAAATTTACCCAAGCAATTAAAATTTGCAGCCACTGTTTGAAAAAAAAAAAAATGCTGACTACTCTTTCTGTCTTCTCTGTTGGAAATCACTTCACCATCTGAACCTGCTCTTTGTGACATCACCAGCTGTCTGGCACACCTGTGATGGAAGAAGCAGCTGGGCGTCTGACATGCTATTTGTTATTACTGTATTTTTGTTCTGACTGTTCTCAGACTGACAGAAGCATTGAAAATTCAATGATATACTAGAAGAAATCTTTTTAGCATTTTTATGTCAGATTGTCCTCACTTTCACTCTTTTTCCTTTGAAACCCATGAATATAAATTGAATATCAGATTCTCTGCAGAAGAAAATAAAGCTATTGAGTTTTTATTGGTGGGGTTTAGCAAATACCGTTAACTCATGTTTCTTCAGCCTAACTCTGCATTACCAAATGAAACCAGCTCTGCATGGGATTCTAGTAGATTCATTGCTTTGGAATTACTGCAAGGTGGTAAAAGGGAGTGAGTGGCTATTACTTTATTGCCTAATAGCTGATTGTAGATTCTAACAAAACCCACACTCAGCTCAGCACCCATCCTCTTATCCCATCTCTGCTTCACTCTGCTTTTAATGTATGAAATATATCCCAGGAAGATATTGGCCTTGTTAAAATTGCATATGGTAAGATGTCTGTTTACCATCCCACCCCAGATGTCATCTGTGATAGATATTATACACACAGACTAGATATCTATCCGTAACAGCACCTGAAGTAGCGTTATTTATTTTTTACCTCCAAATTTAATAAGAATAATAAAACACATAAGAAATGACTGGTTACTTATTATGGAATACAAGGTATGCAGATTTTTATTATATGTTAACATCATCATAAATGTGTGCAATAACCAGAAAACAATAAAGAATATTTTAATAATTTAAACTTTCGATTTGTGTTTATATAACTTCTAAAGGAAGAAGAATTAACAAAACCAAATTCCAAAGTCATCTTCTGTCATATTTTATTATTTTCTTTTGCCTGCAATGTTGACCTGCCTTGGAAAGTCACTTTTTCCTGGGCACTTATCTTCAATTTATTATTCTACACTTCTTCATGTTCAAGTACTTAAGGAAGGTAGAAAAGCTTATTTCTCCCTGGGATACATTATTTATAATAAACTGTGTAAATGTCCATGTGCTCACGGTATTTACTAGGAAGGAGTTTCTTCCTCTTTCTGTCACCAGCTGAGTAAAGAATGACCTCAGACTATTCAGTACACTTCTCTATGGCACATTTTCTGTCAAGCTCCTCTTCAGTAAAATAAAGGGTGGTATAGTTTAGTAATCTCTACAGCACCTTCTAATTCAGAAGCTTTATAGTTTTGTTGCTGTGCAAAGATGAATTTAAAAGTAAAAACAAAATTCTAAAAGGAATTCTCTAAAGACATGTATGCATCCAGAAGTTAGATACTCAGATGAAAAAGAACACAAATTCATATCCTTTGCCCACTTTTTGATGGGGTTGTTTGTTTTCTTCTTGTAAGTTTGTTTGAGTTCTTTGTAGATTCTGGATATTAGTCCTTTCTCAGATGAGTAGATTGCAAAAATTTTCTCCCATTCTCTAGGTTGCCTGTTCACTCTGATGGTACTTTCTTTTGCTGTGCAGAAGCTCTTTAGTTTAATTAGATTCCATTTGCCAATTCTGGCCTTTGTTGCCATTGCTTTTAGTGTTTTAGACATGAAGTCCTTGCCCATGCCTATGTCCTGAATGGTATTTAGCCTAGGTTTTCTTCTAGGGCTTTTATGGTTTTAGGTCTAACATTTAAGTCTTTAATCCATCTTGAATTAATTTTTGTATATACTTCTCAAAAGAAGACATTTATGCAGCCAACAGACACAAGAAAAAATGCTCATCATCACTGGCCATCAGAGAAATGCAAATCAAAACTACAGTGAGATACCATCTCACACCAGTTAGAATGGCGATCATTAAAAAGTCAGGAAACAACAGGTGCTGGAGAGGATGTGGAGAAATAGGAACACTTTTACACTGTTGGTGGGATTGTAAACTAATTCAACCATTGTCAAAGACAGTGTAGAGATTCCTCAGGAATCTAGAACTAGAAATATCATTTGACCCAGCCATTCCATTACTGGGTATATATCCAAAGGATTATAAATCATGCTGCTATAAAGACACATGCACACGTATGTTTATTGTGGCACTATTTCCAATAGCAAAGACTTGGAACCAACCCAAATGTCCATCAATGACAGACTGGATTAAGAAAATGTGGCACATATACACCATGGAATACTATGCAGCCATAAAAAAGGATGAGTTCATGTCCTTTGTAGGGACATGGATGAAGCTGGAAACCATCATTCTTAGCAAATTATCACAAGGAGAAAAAACCAACCACCACATGTTCTCACTCATAGGTGG